>NC_031771.1:8640923-8698001 GCF_001522545.3 Parus major | reverse complement strand
GACGTGTGGCAGTGCCAGGCACCGCCACAGAGCTGCTGATACACCTCAGCCACCGGCCCAGGATCTCAGCTCATCCCTGCTGTTCCAGCCAAATGTTCCTCGGAGCCCTGCAGGAGCACCGGGACTGACTGCCCAAGGGGGTTTGTGAAACAAAGCCTCTCCTCCATCCCTCTCAGCCGAGAAAGCTGTCATGGGGTTCCTGGTTCTGTTTTCTTGCTAATGCTATAGTTATTGTTGTTTGTTTGCCTGGTTATACTAGTAAAGAACTATTATTCCTATCCCCAGATCTCTGCCTAAAGGCCCCTTGATTTCAAAATTATAATAATTCGGAGGGAGGGGGTCTACATTCTTTCATCCTAAGGGAGGCTCCTGCCCTCCCCAGCAGACACCTGTCTTCTAGAACTGAGACACTATGTTAAGTGTGTTTCCTCTTGTTCCACCAATGGGACTAGAGAGGTGTTGTTCCCTTTACCAATCATGTTAAACCTTTTATAAGGAACACCTTACAAAAAGCCCTCTGAAAAGAAAAGCCCTTCTGAAGAGTCTACCTCTGCCTGCTGCATTGAAGCCATGCTTCATATTTTGTGTCCAACAGCGACATCTGGTGGTCCAACATGTGATTGCAACGGCAAAAAGAGGTATTTTCCCCTGACCTAGAAAAAGGGGGTTTTTTGGTCCAAGTGTGCAGGTGTTTTTGCCTGGCGTTTTTTCCTTCACTGGAAGATTTTTTTCTAGTGAGCAGCAAGCATGTCTTAGCTCTAGAGGATTCTCTAATCCTGGACTTATGGAGAGATGCTTTCCAGCTATATGGACTGGATATTTCTAGAGCTGATTTCCAAGCCCTATATTTATGAGGGAAAGAACATGATTTTTTTTTTTTTTGTGCTGAAGCAGCTCTGTTGAAACATTATTGGCAAGCCCTAGTTTCAGCTTTATGATGCCTTGTTTCAGCTGATGCTTTCAGGTAATGTGGATGCTGTGAAACTAGTTCTGCCTTGGAAGAAATTTATGACCATGTTACAAAACTTTGCAGAGAACTCTAGCTCCAAAGTTCCGACCAATGAGGTCTCGGAGTGTGGCTCTGAAAAAGGGGCACAGTCTGACCCAGAAGTTGCTCTGGTAGATCTTGAGTCAAGGGAGACGGGATTGGACTTTGGACAAGGCAGCATTAATGGGATTTTCTCTCCCACCCTGGCCACTGCAAGATATTCGGAAACCCCATTTCCTTGGGAGTCTAACCCAGGGATGGGGGGGTCCCCCTCCCGTGTCGCACAGCGCGGGCGGCTGGCAGCAGTTGGGGGTGAGGTTCGACTGTCAGAAGCCCTCTTCCCCCTGCTCAGCTGGGGCCTCTCTGCCCTGCACTCAGGGAACCGCGGGTTAGGGAGGGACCATCCACCCCCCACGCATTTCCTGCGGTGGAGGGAGAGGGAACGCTGGCGGCTCGCTTTCCATAGACAGCGGCAGCGGGACCTCAGAAGTCGCTCTCCATGATTTATATCAACTGTGGGATGGCCACGTAAGTTCCTTTTATGCAGGCAGACGCTGGTGGCATACGGGCTGCTGGAATTCTCCCCACTCCCGTGCCACGGTTTGTGAACAGTTCTGCCAGGCCTGCGCAGGCAGCAGGGCAGCCGGCAGCCACGGGCGCAGACGGTCAGCTCTGGATATAGCTCCCGTAGGAGGCGGGGCCGCTTCGCTTCGTCCTCTGCCGGCCGTGCCTCCAGTGAGCTCTGTGTGCCCCCTGTGTGCCCCATTTCCGCACCTTCACTGCTGCGGGCGGCGCCGCAAGCGGCCCCACGGCCACTGCGGCTGGCACAGCCGGCCCCGCTCCCACCGTGGGTGGCACAGGCTCGCTGCCAGGACCAGTGTCCCCCGTGCCCCCTCCCGCTATGAGGGGGTGGGCGCAAGCAGCGCACATGGCACCGCCGCAACCAAAAGTGGCGGGGCGCTCAACAGTCGCAGCCAGTGCAGATCCTTGGTTGGGACCGTTCTCTCCCACGGTCCCCCCGCCGACGCGGCAGCCACCACCTGTGGCGGGGGTGGAGACACACACACGGGCGGCACTGCGGCCCCTCAGGGCCTGCCTTCTTTCACCGGCCTGAGCCCTGCAGCGCCGGGCGGGGATAATGGTGGACCTCTGGCGGCACCCCCCCACTCCGCACGCCGGGTTTGGAAGCACTGTTTGGGTCTGCTGTGGGCTCTGGACCGCAGGCGGCTACAGACCCTGCCAGGATTGCCCTGGATCTAGCGGCTAGCGCTACAGAGCGCCACCTCCCAGCCACAGCTGGTCTCAGGGCAGCTGCAACTGCTGCCTCTCCTCTGTTCACCGTAGGGTCTCGCGGTGATGCAGCCGTTTTGGGGCGGGCGTCTGCTCGGAGTGGGAGACATCGAGAGGGTCTTTTTTTTTCTTTCTTTTTTTATTTAGAGAAAAAAAGGTTGAGATGTGGACATGATTTTCTGAACCTGAGAGTTTTAGACTCTCAGTGGCTGATCTGTTCCCAAGGGAAAGTTTCTTGAGAACATGTTTCTCTCAAGGACTGTTTTTTGTAAATAGGGTTTTGTTTCTCAAAACAATGTTGTACAGATGTTCTGAGTGTTTTCTCTTGTTCCACCAATGGGATGAGAGAGGTGTTGTTCCCTTTACCAATCATGTTAAACCTGTATCATAACACCTCATAAAAGGGGCTGAAAACCCCAAAATAAAGGCTTCTACCTTCTTGGGATGAAACCTGAGAAAGACCCACTCTGATTATAGATGGTCCTTCTGGTTCTGGTCCCACTGAAAGATCAACCCCTCTTGAAGTGCGGCAATCTCCCTATTACAATAAATTTGAAAGGCAACTCTGGGTGACAACTATGTGCCTGTCTCGTGTCCATCATATTTTTCCCTTTCTCCAAAGCAGCCCTGGTCTCTGGAGTCAGAGTCCTTGGAGCATACAGCTTTCTCCCCCTTTCAATAAATTGAAAAGAGGAGCTAGGTCATCAGTAGCAATGCCTAGCCAAGGCCTGACCCAATTTAAAGTCCCACACAGGGAGTGCAAATCTGCTAAGGTTTTGGGATCACTGTTAAAAGCCGATTTTTGAGGAACAGTAGTCCTTGCAATGATTTCCAGACCCAAACACTTCCAAGGAGGCATCCTTTGCACTTTTTCCTCCTGGAGGGTGAGTCCTGCAGTTGTTAAACCTTGGATCACACGGTCAAGCATGAACTGCAGTAATTTGTCATGGAGGGCACACACGAACACATCATCCATATAATGCAGGATGATGGCTTCTCCCACTTTGGCACACACAGGGGAAAACAGCCAGGCAACATACCATTGGCAGATAGTAGGTGAATTTTTCATCCCTTGAGGGAGAGATTCCCAATGATACCTTCTCCTTGGTGCTTCACAGTTGATGGTAGGTACCGGGAAAACAAACGTATGGGCATCTGTAGGGTCTAGGGGAATTTTGAAAAAGAAATCTTTGATGAGCTGAAGAAAGCCTGCTGCTGCTTAGTTAATTTTGCAGTAGAACAAGATAAAAACGAGTTGTGCTAACACATCGTTAAAAGCAGAAATGGGATCCAAACTGTCTACACCCCAACCAAATTTAAAATCCAAATTGCAAGAATTTTTAAGTACCATAAATGTTAAAGTTTCTAGAAAAAAAGTTAAAATATTTTATCTCATGGCTATCCTGTAACATTCCACAGCTTGATTTGTCAGAAGTAAATTCTATCTCTGCATGGAATAAAACTGGCAATTTTTTAATACTTAAAGAGGAAAACGGAGACAAAACTGTTTCGAAGTATCTCTTGGTTTTTCTTATAATTTTAAAAGAATTGATTAACAGAGAAAAATAAATAAAAAAACAGACACTGCAAACTCCTATTAGTTTCCCCTCCTTCTTCCCCTAAACCCTCTGCCCCTGAGCTGAAAAAGACACATAGAACAGACGCAGAAACTCAAGAAATGCACTGTAACAATGCCACTCCTGGTTCCATGTGTCTCATTCAGCCCCCCACCTCTGATAGGGTCACGCAAGCTATCAGAGAGCTTTCCCTGCACCCTCATAGTCCAACTATTAAATCCCCCTACCTCCACGTGGCTGGATAGAGCCGGCCATGTGCCAGATAGCCATGTGGAGAAAGCTCCCTCTTATCTCCCTCCCCCTACCCATGACTCTTTCCACCCACTTGTCTCCGCCCAGTTCCCTTACTCTTCCCATAACCCCTCCCCTCCCTCACACATTTCTCCTCACTGTAACACACCCCTGCCCAGGCATGACATCACCTTGCAATGCAGCCTCCAAATGTTGCAACCCTGCACCCCAGGCCCCTGCCCCTTGTCCCCAGGAGGAGGGGGGGAGTGAGAGGAATGGCCCTGCCCCCTGCTCCGGTGGGGGGGGCCCCGGGGGAAGGGAAGATGTGTCCCTGCCCAAGCCCTGTGGGGCTGTGGGTGGGACCCTTCACCGACCCAGGGCTGAGGCAGGGCCCCCTGGGTCTGCTGGGGCTGTGGGTGGATCCCTCCACCCACCCGGGGGTGAAGCAGGGCCTCCAGGGCCTGGTGAGGGTGGGACTGGACAGGGAAACCCCAGAGATTCAGGCTCTGGGGAAGATAAGGATATGCCTACTGCTGCACCTGCAATATTTACTGGTAAAAAAAGAACTAATAGACACTATCAGCCTTTCTCTTACCATGATATCAGAGAGATATGTAACATACAATGTGAATTTGGCAAAAATAGTGAAATATTAAAAAGAATGATTAAAGCTACCTTAAAATCTCAAGAGTTAGTTCCTGCTGACCTCAAAGACTCCATCAGGTGCCTCCTAACCCATTGAGTTTGATTTTTGGGAAAGCTCATGGAAAAGGTCACTAAAAGACCTCCTAGAGGAACTCAAACAAAGCATGCAAGATGCAAAAGCTACAGAAAATAATGAAATTACTTTTGAGCACCTCTGTGGGGAAGGGAGGTAGGCCAAGTCTGAAGACCAGGCACAGGTTCTAACAAAACCTATTTTAAATAAAATCTGTGATGTACAGAAAAAGCTTACAATAAATTACTAACACTTGAAACCCAAGTCAGTTATGTTAATATTAAACAGTTTCCATCAGAAAGGTTTTTGCAGTTTGTTGATCAGCTTAGAACACATGTACAACAACAGGTACAAGAACCAGTAGCACAAACAGAACTGATTAAAGAAATGGCTCAAAGAAATGCCAACGAGGCTGTCGCAAAGTGACTTTAAATCTGCCCATCCATCCTCCACCCACCTTAGCAGATATGATTCAGGCCTGCGCCAAGAAAGCAGATCTGTACAGTGCACACGACAAGAAACCAGGACCATTCAACCCAAGGAATGTAGCAGCTGTAGCACCTGGGATGAACAAGCCACAGATGTCACCAGAACAGCTGCAGCACATCATCTGCTTCCAGTGCAAGCAGCCAGGACATTTCACAAAGAATTGTCCTCAAAACCAACAACAAGGGAAACACCAGAAGAAGCTGTAGCAAATCAACAAAAAAACTAGAAAAAAAGCGCTTTTCCATCGAGCACCAAGGCACAAAAGTGACGGACCTGAAACAGAAAAAAGACTCTATTTTAATAAAAAGTTGGGAAAAGGGGAGGGGGGGGTGGAGGGCTGCAGAAACATAATTGTGGGGAACGCATGCCTAATAAGATCTGGGAACCGCAAAAGCGATCCAGACTTGTAACTGCTGAAGCTTTTCATTTCAGGTCTAACCATTGGACAGTCATTGAAGTCGACCTACAGGATAATTCACAAGACCTGGCTGGACTGGATAGTAGGTATTTTGTTATTGGAGACACAGCACACACCCCCCTAGAAATTGAAATAGCTTCCATAATAATTAAGGGAGAACTAACACATCTCACTCTTCTAGCAAGATGTCCTCAGCCACCATTCTATTTGATCAAGGGGAAAATAATAGCCCAAGTGATCCCTTTTCCAGCAGAAGTCCCAGTAGATGATAAAGCACCAGGAGTATACTGGGCAGAAGTGGTGGGTGAAGACAAACCCATTATGGGGTGTAACCTGACACATAAATCAGAACATCTCTGTGTAGAAGGATTGATTGACACTGCGGCAGATGTGACTATCATACCTGAAAAAGTGTGACTTTCACATTGGGAACTGCAACCCGTGGCAGGCAAAATACAGGGTGTTGGAGGAATGAAACTGGCAAAAATCTCTAAGAGCATTGTTCCGATTGAGGGCCCAGACAGAAGATCCGTTTGTCACTGACTACAAGTGACTTCTGTGGGGGAGAGACACCATGTCTCAGTGCGGAGTCAAACTAACCATTCCTGAGACCCCCAAGGATTTTTAGAGGGGGCCACTGTAGAGCGTCCTACCCAAAAGTTAACATGGTTGGATGACAATCCAGTGTGGGTGAACCAGTGGCCTCTCAGTAAACAGCAACTCAGGGCGCTTGAAAAATTAGTGGAAGAACAATTAGCCAAGGGACACATAGTAGAAACAACCAGCCCTTGGAATTCCCCAGTATATGTAATAAAAAAGCCAGGGAAAGATAAGTGGCACCTCTTTCAAGATTTGAGAGAAATAAACAAAAAGATTGAAGACATGGGGTCTCTCCAACCAGAGATGCCCTCTCCTACAATACTTCCAAAAAATTGGCAATTGGCAGTTCTGGACATTAAGGTCTGTTTTTTCCAAATTCCACTACACCCAGCAGATGCCCCACGGTTTTCTTTTTCAATCCTCACAGTTAACTGAGAAGCCCCAATGAAACGATAGCATGGGAGAGTATTACCTCAGGGGATGAAAGCGAGTCCCTTCATCTGCCAATGGTATATGGGGTCATTGCTATCCCCTATTCATGCTGAAAAAAGAGATGCCATCATCCTACACTACATGGATGACGTGCTGTCCCAATAACAGCATGCTGCAAGACACACTTGACCTAGTGGTTAAAGTTTTAACCTCTGCTGGATTCCAACTGCAGGAGGACAAAGTTCAAAGGATGCCACCTTGGAAGTACCTGGGCCTGGAGATCTCCGCGTGGACCGTGGTTCCACAGAAATTTGAAATCATTAGTAATCCCAAAACCCTAGCGGATCTCCATTCCCTGTGCTGGTCCTTGAACTGGGTCAGACCCTGGCTAGGTCTCACTAATGAAGACCTGAGTCCCCTGCTCAATTTATTGAAAGGAGAGAGAGAGTTGCTGTCTCCCAGGGAGCTGACTCCAGAAGCAAAAATTTCAATTGAAAAAGCACAAAAGGCCTTGACAGAAAGACAGGCACATCACTTTAAACCGGAGCTGACTTTCAGATTTATTGTCCTGGGGAAATTACCACAATTACATGGGTTGATATTCCCAGTGGGCTGAGAGGCAGAGAGATGCACTCTTAATCATAGAGTGGGTCTTCCTCTCCCATCAATGACCCAAAACTATCACCAAGCCACAAGAGGTGATGGCTCAGCTGATCCAAAAGGCCAGGGCAAGGCTGCAAGAACTGGCAGGTTGTAACTTTGTGTGTATTCACCTCCCAGCTAGACTCTCTGGAGAAGGCAAACACTCTCCTGAGAAACTGACCAAAGAGATGTTTGAGCACCTGCTGCAGAGCAATGCTAACCTCCAGTTAGCTCTGGATAGCTACAGTGGGCAAATATCAGTCCATGCACCATCACACAAATTGTTTCATGAGAAATTCCACCTCATTCCTTGTAAGAAAAGGAGCCGACGGCCACTCAAAGCTCTTACAGTGTTCACTGATGCATCTGGAACTTTCTCTAAGTGATGACTTAGAGAAATCCGCAGACTCGGCTTTGGGAAGCTGATATTGAGTTTGTAGAGGGATCACCCCAGATAGCTGAGCTGGCTGTGGCCATAAGAGCCTTTGAGAAGTTTTCAGAACCGATGAATTTAGTTACTGACTCAGCCTACATCGCAGGGGTGGTGTCCAGAGCAGAACAGGCAGTTCTCAAGGACATTGAGAATGAACATCTCTTTAGATTGCTCTCAAAACTGATTTATTTGATTTCAACTCGAGAGCATTCTTTCTATGAGATACACATAAGATCTCACACCCCATTACCAGGTGAAATCACAGAAGGGAACCAGAAAGCTGATTCCCTTGCTGCCCCAGCCGAAAAGGTGCGTCTCCCAGATGTGTTCCAGCAGGCTAAGCTAAGTCAACAGCAATACCATCAAAATGTGCCAGGACTGATTCATCAGTTCCATGGGGAACAGGCTAAAGCCTGACATGGGGTCAGGCTAAAGCCATTGTGGCCACTTGTCCCAATTGTCAGCTCCAGGCAGTGCCATCATTAGGCATCGAGGTTAATCCCCAAGGCCTTGGAAGCTGTGAGGTGTGGCAAACAGTTATCACTCACATCCCCAGTTTTGGTCGCTTTAAGTATGTACATGAGAGCATTGACACATATTCAGGAGCAGTGTATGCCTCTGCTCCTGCAGGAGAAAAATCTGTACATGCCAAACAACACTTAGTACAGGCCTTTTCAGTGCTGGGAATCCCTAAGGAAATTAAAACAGATAATGGTCCAGCGTATAAATCCAAGGAGTTCCTAGAATTTGTCCAACAGTGGGGAGTGGACCACTAAACCGGCATCCCCCACTCCCCCACAGGTCAAGCTGTGATTGAGCTTGACACCAGACACTCAAACAAGTCCTAGCCAGGCAAGGTAGTGGAACAGTGTGGATGTCTTCACAGCAAAAGCTTTGCAAAGCTGTATTTACCATCAATTTCCTAAACTGTTCATTTGAGAACATGAATCCTCCATTGACTCGGCATTTTAACAGTGGTGATCAGTTTAAATTGTCACAGCATCCACCGGTTTTAATCAGGGACCCTGAAACTTGGCAAACCCTCCGAGACTTGATCGGACAAGTGAAGCAAGAAGCTGAGGACTGGTTTAGTGAGCTGTTCAAAGGCTGGGGACTCACAGGATGGTGGACCTCGATAATCAAAACAATCTTGTTGTTTTTTGTTGTTCTGTTTCTAATCATGCTAGCATTTGGGATTGTCCGTTGTTTAGTTTTAAAAGCTCTCAAAAAATTAGTCTCTACTACCTCAGAGATCAACCACATAGAACTAGTGGACCAGAAGCAATCGAACCGGCCCACCATTCACAAGTGGTGGACAAACCTGTGACCTATATCAAGATAATCTCATAACCCTTCAAAAAAATTTATATAATAAGAAAGGGTGAGATGTTGTAATGGAGTTAGGAAAAATGGTATGACCAGAGAGAATGTACCCCCGAAATGTAGAAGGTCTCTTTCGTTTATCTCTTTCTCCCCAGTTCCCCTTATTTGCTGTGTGAATGTAACCCACTCTCTTCCTCCTGCCTTCAAAAAGAGGCGCTTATCAATATTCTCCCTCTTTTCCTCCTGCTCTCCTTCTCCATGGGATCCCAAGAACAAGAATAAAGCTGAACTTCCATCTCAGCAAGGGAAAGAGCCTCGTTTTAATTCCTCTGTTCCATGCTATACTATCTCCCCTGTTTCCCTGGCTGCAGCTGGGTGGACAGTGGTAACAGAGAAGCAGGAGACTTAGAAATAATAGCACAGAACAAGTTATTGAGTTATTAATTACAACAGGACACGAACAGCCAAGAAGCACAAGGATAAGAACATTGATTTGGCAGGGAGCAACAGGGAGATTGGCTAAAGATGCAGTATTCCTAATCAAAAACTGTGACAAGTATATGTGGATTCCAATTAGTTATCAGGGGAAATCAACAAGATGGAAAAATATGGTTATCAACGGGAGGTTAAGTATGCTCTTCATTGGGCTGTGGGTAACAGTAACTAATGAACATCCTACAGTGCAAATTAACCCTAGGAAAAACATATGGGTTACATTTGCCAACCAGACAGGACAGCAATTCTTTTGTTTTTCATGACCACCCCAGGGGATCCTTTTATGAGCTGTTTGATTGGGGTTTGAGGTTACACAATTTAAGGATCTGGTTAAAAAAAAATGAATTTGACTCAAGCTAATGCAACGTGCCAAATTCTGAAACTTGGGATTGATGGGAATGCTTGCTGGATGGGGCAAATAATAATCCAGTTGAATCATACACAGATTGAGCCACAAGAATTAAGTTTGTTAGGATCATTGTGGCCAAAGGACAGATGTCTGTATTTTAAAGGTAATGCACAATATGCAAAACAACTAATAGAAGGCAATAGCAAGACAGTAGAAGCTACTGTGCAGACTAACAGTATGCTTTATAGACACTGAAGTGATGGTTTTGACATCTTTTGCCCCAGAAACAAGATATACAGTGATGTGTGGAGCAACAGTACACAAGGATTAAAATTACCCAGTGGAATATTTTTGATTTGTGGAGATAGGGCCTGGACTGAAATTCCAAGTAATCCAGTAGGCAAACCTTGTTATATTGGAAAACTGACCATGTTTAGGCCAGACCATAAGCAGTTACTAGATCATATGATATGGAATGTTACAAAGGCAAGGAAGAGAGAGACAAATCAGTAAGGCCCAGACTGTGATGACAAAGTACACTTTTGGAATGAACCTGCACGTGCTCTAAACGCTTTGGTTTTATTCCAAATTGCAGCAGGAAAGGCACACTTAACAAATTAGGATGTTGGATTGCTAAACTAATAAATTTAACCTCCAAAGTGATATCACAGCTTTTAGCTGATGTAGATAGCATAAGACATGCAAAACAGAGCAGCTATTGATCTTTTACTGTTAGCAGAAGGACATGGGTGCGAAGATTTTGAAGGAATGTGTTGCATGAATCTTTCTGATCACTCTGTATCAATTTACCAGAAACTGGCACAATTGAAAGAGAATATGAAAAAATTAACAGTAACTGATGGAGGATTGGGGGAATGGCTTAAAGCTGGGGAATTACTGGAGGTTGAAAGATATTCTGACTTACTGTGTTGATTGTAATAGTGTTATTACTGATTGTACCATGCATACTTAGGGGAACTACGAACATAATTGAGAATGCTATAAAGAAGGTTGGGCTGGTTCAAGAAAAAGAAGGGGGAATTGTAGAATCATTTACAGGAAAATGGACATGTACTAAATGAAACAGCCTAACCTTCTGGAACAAAAAGAATAAGGTTATCTTTGTGAATAAAAAAACTGATGTTGCAAGAAGAAAGAAGCAGGAAAGTTGCTGACAGACAAAGGGGTGTCAAACCAAGTAAAATGACACAGCATCTACCAATTAGATTAAGAGAAGAGACACGTGCTTGCCTCATGGACAAAATAGAGCTACCAATCAAGAAATGCATGGACAAAGTGGTGTAACCAATCAAACAATGCATGACTGTGTAGACCAAGATAAAAAGTAAATATAAACAATGTTTAGAAATGGCTTTTGCTTGATTCACATTGAACTGTGCAGAGTCCTTTGTCTTCTCTCCTCAGCCCACTGTGGTCACTTGCTTGCCAGCAGTGCGAGAGCCCAGGGTGACTGCCAGGGAGTAGAAAAGTATTTTTAAAACCCCCTTGGTAAAATTTCAAACCTCAGTCACAACAAAAGGTTCTGGCATTGGTTTCTGTTATAATTAGCAGTGCTAAAACATTTTCTTTTCAAATGAGCATTGAATTTCAGTATAATAGTGTGAAATATTTAAGGATCTTGATTTAACTCAATAATTTTTCTTGTATAGAATTCACAGCAACTTTCTGGGTTGTTTTTACCCTCAAAAGAAAAAGAAATATTAAGGTCTTATTTTCCTCTTCCACAAATCTTACCGTTTCAGTTTTGGAATTTCCAAATCTAAAATTAAGTTTTTTTCTCAGTCATTTAAAAATTGTGTGAACATATTATTCAAGGATGGGAGCTGTTGGTTATTTCCAGTTTATCTGGCAAATTAACAAATCTAGGCAAACCAGCCAAGGGTTCAAATAAAGCTCTAAAAGCTTAGAAGGTTATTGAAACAACACTGGCAAGAAACCTATTAAATATGCAGAGTAAAACCCAAGGCATAGACTTCTAATACTCTGTGGATGACCTGGTTGGTTGCCTGGTGGGGGTTGGCATACATGATGTTGCCTCTCCTTTTCAGACAGAAGGCAACTTCACTGAAACATGGAAAAGTCCTCAAAAGAAAGCAGAGATACTAATTTCGTTTAGCAGAGAAAAGTGTTTGTGCAGTTAGATAACAGCTTGTAAGTTTACAAGTATGTTAATATTGTTAATTATTATTATAATGTTAGATTGTTACCATGTTTATTAAGTTGTATGTTAAATTTTTTTAAGAATTCTTTATGTTCATTGTTGTTAGTCCAACAGAAGGAAGAGGAAACAAATTTGGTTGAGACTGTCCCACTGGCCTATGAGGATAGTTTTAATCTTAGGCTGTGGGAAATGGAGATTTAGATCATGCTAATATTAATGTTTATTCTCTTCATTTCAATGTAGATGACTGTTCTATTTTTAAGAAAACAAGAAAAAGGGGAGTGGAGACCTTATCCACTACAGGGAGGCTCAGTAAGGCTACATATGTTTTAATTTCTTGAACAACTCATTTATAGAGTCTAATCCCCCAATTATCAGACATTCTTCCAATACAATGCAAGTACAGTTAAAGGAGAGAGCACCAGTTCTAATTAAAGATCTAGAAATCAGCCAAATTTTAGGGCCTTTCCCACCTGGGGGAAGGGATATGCTTGAGTCTCTACAGATAAAGGACTTCACTGTGTTCCAGCAAATTATCAAGCCATATCTGCAATCTCTATAGGAACACCAAAAAGCTCAACAGGAGGAACCCCGGGGAGAATCTGTAGAAAAGACACCTTGAGGCCTGTGGATAGCCTTCTCTTACCTCTTACCCACTGCTAATTAATACTACCAGTTTCCTAGCTCTCTAAGCATTATTAATTTTTAAGTCCTAGACACAGATTATTCCACCAGACATGACTCCTAAAGGACTTCTGCTTGCTGTACCCATCCTGGTCCAGTGATTTCCTGTTACAGTCACCATCTGGGACATTTCTTATTTGTGGGGACAGAGCATGGCCTGGTATACCATCAGACATTAAAGGGCAGACCACGTAGTTTGGGGAGGCTTACTTTGCTAGCACCTGAGATTGCCATAATTCATGACTGAAAAATCAGGTGTAAGAGATTTGTCCATCAATTCAAATCTGATTGCAAAGATGAGATTAGGAAGAGACGAGTAATGGAAAGAGAATAGCAGCCTCAGTATTGGTGTGTGGGGTTGCTGTAGCAAAAGCTTTAAAAATGTTGGACAATCTAGGGTGTTGGCTGAGTAGGCAAACCAGTGCTGTGTCCCAGGATCTGAGCTATTGACGGATGTTGATAGCATCAGGCATATCACCCTGCAAATACAGCTGTAATAGACTTCCTGCTGTTAGCCCAAGGACAAGGTTGTGAGGATATCAGAAGCATGTTTTGCAGGAATCTTTCAGACCACAGTGAATCCATACACAGAAGTATCCAGATTCTCAAGGAAGGAGTCAAGAAGTTTCAAATGGAAGATGACAGCGACTGGTTTAATGGACTATTCAGAAAATAAAACTTATCTAGTTGGATTCTATCTTTAGTCAAAATGGTTTTACTACAATGGTTTTGTAGTTGTGTTTATGTTGCTACCCTGTTTTTTAAGTTAAGGGTTTTTCAGAAATCTTTACTAAATGTCTTTCCAATTTGAACAGTAGGAGCAGGTGTGGGAACCGAATTAGCTGGGATAGATCATACATTGGACAGGGTTCCTGACACAGATAAAATTAACCTGAGGCCTTGAGAGGCAGGGTGCTGGGGGGATACAATGGAGTCATCCCAGAATAGATGGTGTCCCTGGTCTGCATTTGTGATTGGAGCCCTGACCTCAGATACACCTATGAAATGCTGGGTTAACCATGCCCAGATCTTTGGAAGCAGCACCTTGGACCATGTGGTCTCTGTGAACATTAAAATCTATCTTTGGGCCCTCCATTGTACCCATCCCAATTTATTCTGCCATATTCAACCCAGCCAAACCAGGAGAGAGGTCTCAGAACCCCACTGTGACAAAAATTAACCTTTTTTTTCCCTAATGTCTCATAGAACATGGAGCTAGGAATGATACCTGATATTAAAAACAGTGTTAACAATTTAACTGTTAATAACATCATTAGCATTGTAGGAAATCAGAGTAGGTGATTGTCATGGAGTTACTTTACCTTTAAGAAAAGTTGAAGTTTCTGGGAACTGCCTGGAGTCTTTTCTCCTGACCAATTATTGGTCATTACTGAGAATTGACAGCAGTTTAGGCCATTGAAAAGTGGGATCAACTTGTGAACCCTACCTTAAAATGTAAAACCAGAGCTCTCTTGGTTCTCTTTGTTTCCTGGCTGTGAAGAGTGGCGGAGCTCCGAGCCTCCCACTCCCAGCCCAGGCCATGAGGCCGGGCGGGGACAAGGCTGGGCCTGCCGCGACTCCTGGCCGGGAGATGCGGGCACTGCGGGGAGTTTTCCCCAGGCTCTGGCTGGGCTGAGCCGAGCCGATCTCTGGCTCAGCTGCAGGGTTTTTGCTGTAACTAAATTCACTAGAAACTGCTGAGTGAAGAAGGAGAGAGGCTCTGGACCTGCAGCGGGCTGGGGCGGCGACTACACTCTCCAGAGCAGCCATGAGGAACTCTCCATCGCAGACGGCTCCAGTTCTTGCACCGGCCGAGGCCACAGAACTACCTACAACAGCCTGGGCAAGATTTTAACTCTTTCGTTACCCAGATGAGACTTGCGGATTAATCTTTTATCCAGAGAGGAAAAAAAGGAGAGTGATCAACATGAAAAGAGACTTTATAAACTACCAGTGACAGGAAAGAAAAGAAGCTTCAGAAAAGGTAGAGAATTAAGAAGATGCTTTAATTTAGCTGAAATATCTTTCTGTTAAAACTATAGAGATGGACAATGAAGTCCTGAAAAGAACTCCTTTAATTCATGATAAGTATCTAGGGAGGAATAAAGTGTTCAAAGTGTAAACTTGAGTAATTATGGTATAGTGAAGTGCTGGGAGATTTGAAGCCTTGAGAGGCAATGAGAAAACTGTTGTCTAGAAACAGATGAAGAAGACTTTTTTGCCTTTGAATACTCATCCTTAAAAATGCTATCCCTAGACTCATGGCCCAAACACACCTCAGAGTGATGTGAAAATGGGAGGGGTGGGCTCTGATAACAGCAGCTCTGGGCAGCTGATATCAGGGCAATGGAAAACTATAACAAAAATAGTTTTCTTGTGAGAAACTCCATAAATTAACAGGAAGAAACTTCTGTTTCTCTACAAAGACTGGTGAAAAGACTGTAGCAAGAATTGGGACTGTTTTAACCACCAAAGTTCCAAAGTTTTTGTCTCTGTTGTCATGTGAACAAAGGAATAGTGGGTAGATAGGGGATGAAAAGGTTTTTCTAGAAGTTTATTCTGGTGTTCTTATTATTGTAGTTTTGTCAATAAACTTTTTTTATTCCTTTTAAGTTTTATGCCTGTTTTGCTCTTGTTCTAATCCATATCTCACAGCAAGAAACAAGTAATTTTCCTAGTTACTGGTTTTAAACCACGACAGTGATCATAATGGACTCTCTTACAGAGAGAGTCTAATTAGTCTTTGCTACCTGTAGCAAAAACAAACAAACCCTTACTGACTTCAGAAAATCCTTTTCTTCTCCCAAGATGATGTTATAATGAACAATTACATTGACTTGTATGACAACAAAACTTTTAGTCTCTTCATGAAAAGCAGCATTTAGACAAGATATTGACTAAGGCATATGCCAGATAAAGGTGTAATGTAATAAAGCAATTTCAGCAATTAACTCTTGTCAGGCTAACAGCAATGTTATTGCAAACTGCTGTAGTGAATCCTTTATTTTTTAAAAAAAGTCCACATCAGAAATTAGAACTATAACTTGATGAACAAACTTCCTCAAATTACTTTTTTGCTAAAAGTGTACATATAAATAATTCATCAGTTCTTTCCTTGCATGGGCCATTTCTCTGTCATTCCAGTATGGACTATTTCTCTGTCACTCCAGCATGGACTATTTCTCTGTTACTGTAATTGTAGTGATAAACAGTTTATAAATGTATGAGGTAAGAGGATGCAATACAAAGGATAGGGCTATTATCTAAACCCTAAATGCAATGCCTGAAGTATTTGATGATGAGTTCAGAACATTTACTTTTGAAAACTAGACTTACAGGAGGACAGAAACCTAAAGCACAAAGAAGATGAGAACTGGTAATAGCCCAAAATTAAAAATCTGAGCTCTATCAAATTTTTTAAGTAAACACTCTGCATACTTTTTCCTTTAACTCAGTTCAACGTTTCCACAGGCTGTAGTCTGAGCCACAGTCCAGGCTATACAAATACCCTTCCACTTAATTTAAGAAAGATCCAAGGAAGGAATAAGAAATGACACAGCAAAATCTTGGGCTCTCATTTTTTTTCATGGGCTTGGCATCCCTAGCATTCAGTGCAATTTTCGTTCAAACTGGTGGTAAAAATACCATTTGAAGAGGAATTTAAATATCTACATATGAAAGTGCTTCCCTTGAGCAGTAGCACTGCTTCTAAGAACCTGTTCAGTCACAGTTTTGAGCAGCAAACAATCTTAAGTAGCATATGTGGGAATATCATAAACTATGCTTAATGTGCCACAACATTTTGGCCATAACCTACATATATGAAAGTCTGTAAGTACAGAGCTTGTAAAACATTCTGTGATGACACCACCGTCTGTTGTCTTCCAATAATACTATATATGCTATTTTTAGGGGAAGGAAAGGAAAGAAATATCCTGACAACCTTTAAAGCTAAATTTGGGTATAGACAAAGGGGATTTCCTGTATCATCTGGTCCAAACCGTGCTCTTGCATGCCATCATATAATAATTCCTTCACATCAATTTATCATGTCTTCTTTAATTCCAGTTAGGTAATGAGAAAATGTCACCATTCTTTTAATTAAAAGCTTATCTCTTTTTATTTTCTTTTGTATTCATTTTTATATGATAAATTTGCAGTCTTTTTCTTAAGGACCAAATCCTAAATTGCTGTTTTCCTTCCACTGCATTTAGCTTTCCTGATATACCACCAGAGACCCACAAATCCTGTTTGGCTTTCCCCTTGTTGACAAGCTTTTAACTTTCTCATAAATAATCCTTTATTCCCTTATTCTCCTAGACACCCTTTTCTGCATCTTCTCTAATAGCAGCTCCAGGTGGGTTTTCATGAGGCCTCATGTAAAAACGTTTGTGTGCCTCCATCACTGCTGATCCTGTCTGCTAATGCATTTTAAGGCCACATCTGAAGTGGGGGGGGGAATGTTAGTGGGATCTTTGTGACACTGTCATCTTCATGAACCAATATCCCAACCAAGAAGCTTCCACTTAAGAGCAGAAATATGTGTTTTCAGTCTGTAAATTCATGACCTGGCATTATGCACTATTGAATGCACATCTTTCTCAGTTGGATCAATAAGGTTTTCCTGTATTCCATACATGCCTCTCTCTCTATTGCCAGTGGCACCTTATTTTATGTTGTCAATTTCCCATATTGTTTGCATGCAGAGTGGTCATTTATGATCCTGTTAACGGTGATCAGTCTCAGGAATCTCTCTTGGGAAATCTCTTAGTAACCTCACACATCTGTTTTTACGAGAATGTATTACTGTTTTCCATTTAACCAAGCATCTGTGACACTATTTAAATCCTTGTTTAAGGTCATTAGCAAGGTCTACGAGTACAGAATGCCCAATTAATTCAGGTATATGCTTCCTGTCTCTCAAGCAAGGCCAGGAATCTCTGCATATGTTTGAATTGCCCCAAAAAATCCTTCCCACCATTATCCTGGATACATCTATTTTTCATTAATGCATTTTTGGTGATTGTTTAAGGAGCAAGATGCAGGATGTCTGTTGAGCAAGTAACTTTGTCTGTGCGACTACTGTCTGTTCTACAGCATATTCACTCATATGTTTCAACTAAAATAGTGCAAAGCAGGATTCTGACACTAATTTGAAAAATGCTGTAATGTTTATTATATATTGTCCACAATAGACAGGGCTTTTTTTCTGCACAGAGACTCAACTCTGTGTTTCTTTTAGGCATAAGAGAATGGAATGAAGCTGGCAACTGCTGCTTCCAAGATTTATGATTGTACCACATAAATTATTAGCCACCTAACAAGCACTTAGCATGACTCTCTTCGCTTCAGATCACATGAACTTCCACCATGATCATCTCTAATCACACATTTATCTGCAGTTTCTGCAGCAGGTTTTACTCATTATGCAGTCTTGATTAATACATTTCCAGTTTGTCTGTTTTTTAAGAAAGAATTTCTTTTATTGGTTACAGTTTGGTTTAGGTTCTTCAGAACACTTCTCCTGGAAGATGATTAAAATACTAAAAACCAACACCATTTTGGAGCTGTGTGTTAAGATATTCTGCCTCAGCAGGACTGTGCTTCACTCTCTGTGTGTCTGTCAGCACCAGAGAAGCAAGCACAGGTGAAGAAATATAAATTTCAGCACCATTCCACAGTTAAGCTAAGTGCTACCTCCAGCTGGTCAGGGTGACTGTTCAAGGGAGATGCTCATGACAGTAGTTCCCTCATTTTCTCTCATGTTGTGAAGATGTTAAGCTTAATAACAGAAGCCTGGGGAGTCCTGGTCAACCTTTAATATTTTTGATTACACATCACTGTTCACTTGCTCTGTGAGATATTTAAATACTTCCCTTTATAGGAGAGCAAGGGAAATAACCTAAAAACTGGAGAAAACTAATGTTTTGATATTCTTACATTGTAAAGGAAAAGCCAATATTTTGACTAAGGGCTGAATAAGCATCTAGATGAGGTTAATGAGATATGTGGAAAATGATGAAAGTTTAGGGGAGCTGAATGAGCTAATACAAAGAGAGAGAAATTGCATAAAGGTGACTGTTTCTTTCAACATATTTTTAGGAAGCTGTAATAGTATAAGGAATGGGCAGAAAGGGGTTCATCAGTAGCCATCTGCTGGGATGTTGCACTTTACAAAAAAAATCTCTAATGAAAGCAGACACTAAACAAATATGATTAAACATGGCAGGTTTTGCCTTTGGAACACTGGAAGCACCATCTCACTATGAAAACTTAATAGATATCAAAGAAGGTAAGGCTCCTTTGAACTCTTTCATAGTTTTCTAATGAAAATATCACTTTCCCTATAAATTCTATTTAATTTTTCCTATAGCTACAGTGAACAATTTATTTTGGCTGTAACACAGATCCTTTTTTTGTCTGAGACTATACTCAGAAACTTTCTTTAGAGTGTCAAAGTATTCTCAAGAAGATTTCAGATTTACCTAACTAAATGAAACCAGAACTACAGTGGCAACTGTAGTGACTCAGAGAATGTTACAGTAGAATGTAGCAGTATCACAATCTAAGGCAGGATTCTGGAATAAAGTGACAGGTAATATAGCTATTAGCATATGAATAGGAAGATAGATGGAGTATTATGAATGTCAGTTAGGACAAGAAAAGATTTATTGCTCAATTAACTGTCTAAATGAACTGACACAGTGGGGTTTGTAACTCAAAGCACAGTATTGGCAGCAAATTGGTGAGGGAATGGTATTGCTTTATCCCTTGCATGGTCTCCCAGTGTTAAGATCTCTTCTGCTTTTCTCCAACTGTAGAAAACGATCAATTTCAGTCTCATAGCCAATGAAGGCAAAAGAACTTATTTTCCTGAGCACCCACAGAGTGATCATATTTCAGTCAGCTTTCCTGCTGTCCATCAGCATCAAGAAAACTTCAGACTGCACTAAAGTTAGCACTAACCCCAACTGTCTCCTAGTCGCACATGTTAGGGCCCTAACCCTTTGGGGACAGTCACACCCAAGGCAGAGAGAACTGACCAGAACCTCCTGAGAGGCGAGAGAGGAGGGACTTCTCACCTACCCTGGGGCGTGTATTTTCTGTAAGTTTGCTTTTGCCTGTGCCCAGTTCAACACAGAATGTCTAGCCTTTGGGACTATCTAGGTCCTATATACAGTAAGGCATCAAGTTTGCACACTCTGTATTGCTTCCTGGATGATCTTTCCTCTAGTGATAAAGGAGGGAGCCAGTGCACCTAATACTGGCTTTTTTCAATATCCTGCAATCCCACCTTCAGCATTCTTCTGGATAAAGATTCCTAAATTCCATGTAAACTTCAGCAGAATTTAGGCAGCCTAATATTTTAAAGTCTCATTTTTAAACCTTTTGTCGTTTTACCTCTTGGCAATGAGTGTGTCAAGAAGCTCACAGAGAGGTCCACAAAACACTATGGGATTCTGTAACAGAGGGCTTTAGTAACCTGATGGAGATTTCTCACCTTTAACTGAAGAAATTTCTGCTATTTCCTTTGAGATCATTTGGGTTTTGGTACAGACACACAATTCAGCACAATGGAAGCATAGCAATTACCTTTTAAACAAAAAGGGTATAAACTAACAAATTTTAACCTCATTGAAAGGGCAAAGTGTTGTGGCATGTGCCAGAGGTAGCCATGCAGTGAATTTCAATGTATCCTTTGCTCATTATCAGCTGTTGTCTAAATCCAGCTTCTGAGTTTCTATGTATCAAGAATCTGGAGCTGGAGTTCCCCACATGCCACTTCTCTTCTACTTATTAACCCTATTTCACACACTGAAGTTTGAATATCACAGTCTTGTAGTTTTCTGCAAGATATAGTTCAGACAGAATTATTGTCACAGAAACATGGAAAACAGGGAGGAGAATTTATAATATGTTGTTAAAGTGGTACGTAACATTCAAAATCCAGAGATATACCCCTCATCCCAATGCTACTGTTATTATAAAATTATTTTCAGTAGCATATGAAAGTGGAGATTGTGCTTTTTGCTGTAATTTGGGCAATGATATTTGTGACAGTACCTTGTATGCTTCTATGGGTTTGGGTTTTTTTTGAAGGAGAGAACATAGGGAGGGTAGGGTGATGGCAAATGTCTTGCTGGCCTAAGAAGAAGCATTTACAGCTTCATTTCTTGAAAGCATGGTATTCTTGTGCCAGGACCAGAACAGAGCTCTGAAGAAGATATTTCTGTGAACAGAACACAAGAAGAACCACCATCAACTATTACACCACACTGGATGATTTTAAGTCAAAGCATTGACCTAGTTAATTGTAGTTC
Source organism: Parus major (assembly GCF_001522545.3). Classification (NCBI taxonomy): domain Eukaryota; kingdom Metazoa; phylum Chordata; class Aves; order Passeriformes; family Paridae; genus Parus; species Parus major. The sequence continues at coordinate 8,676,829 of NC_031771.1, read as the reverse complement.
AGGTTTCAGCAACAAATATTCTCAATATAATCAAATAATCTGTTTTCTTTATTCAGTCAAGGTGAAAAGTGACCACTAGATTATAAATTGTGACGAATTTAACATCTTGCACTTGCAGCATGCTTTCAATCAGTGTTTAATTTGAATGTAAGAGCAGATTGTGTTTCACTTCCCAAGACTGTCTCACTTCTGAATTTTCTCCAGTGGAAAGGTACCATTTAATCAGCTACATTTGCTCTGTGCAGCACTGTCTAGTTTAAACTTTGTTTCCTGTTATGTTTTATCCTCTGGCTTAAAAAGCCTATTAGTTCCTGCTGTTACATCCCTGTGATGGTACGTATACAATGTAATCACATCACCTCTTTCCTTGAAAAGCTGAATAGATTGGGCACCTGAAGTCTCTCCCTGGAGAAGAACTACTTCAGATTATTTTTAAGGTTCCTTTCTTAACCTTTTCAAGGTTCTCAATATCTTTTTCTTAAAATGCAGATACCAAAACTGGACAGCTTGCAACATGTGTCTCACTGGTGTTTCAAGCAGAGGAAAAATCTACTATTTCCTTCTTGTTTCTCCTCTGAAATATCCAGAGATAGCTGTATTCTCTTTAGACCCCTTTTCCCTAGGAATACAGGAAAATTCTTTCCTACTCTGATCCCTACACCCTCCCCTGTGTGCAGAGTAAACCACACACTGCTCCAGAGTGGCTGGCACTTTGTCACCTGGAGATGTGTTCTTACATTAAGCTCTATTAAAGCACATTCTGTTTCAACTAAGTTCATCTTATCTGGTCCCTAATAGATCACAGTGTAATGAGAATGTCATGTATCATTGCACAGCACACTTGGCGAAAACCTATTATGGACATGGATGTGTAACTTTACTAACCACACTGATAACTTCCTCACAAAAACATGAATCATATTTGCTTGGCAGGCCACTTCCCATAAAAACACTTTGTGCATACATTGGATTTTTTTCTCTCTTGTTTTTCTTTGGCTTGGTTAATGGCAGCCTAATCAGCCTGAAACTAACGGGTCACCATTATTAGTTTTTCTGGACCTTATCAGGAAACTGAACACTAAATCTTTCAAGATTTTCCTGTTATGCCAAGATTTACTTGAAGTAGTTAGTGTCAGAAAGATAGTTACTCTCTCAGTCCTCCTGTCCATTCATTTGGTATTGTATTGGTACATGTATGCCATTTTTCTGGGTCTGCTGTTTTTCATATGTTCTTAGGATATGTTTCTTCTCTTTTGAGTCCATAATCTAGCAAACATCATCCCTTTCTTTCCAAATGCAATCCATATTACAATATATACAATTATTTTATATATATATATATATATATATATATATATTTTAGCCTTCTAATAATAATCCTTACACTTCTAAATATACAAATGCTTTATTGCCTATAGCTCTTCCAGGGCATGGATTTTCCCCTTAGGACTTTTGTTTCCCTGGTGAAATCTCAACACATTCTAATGAATGTTGATTGCCATCTACTTTTGCATTTCAATGTTAGTTCTACATGGTAATTTTTTCTTCTCATTTACTGACTGTTTTTTCAAGAATGGTCTTTCCTTCTTTCAAGAAAGGAAGGTTTTCCTTTTGCTTAATGGTAAGATTCGGTAAATCACCATATTTCCCTGTAAACTTCTCTATTTTATTCCCCTATTCACATTTTTCTCCCAAATGCACTTTTTTTTTTCAGCTTTAGGGAATTAACAGCATGTGTGTGTGTAAAATATGGTTAAGGATTGCTTGTTTGGATCATGGGCAGCTATGAACATAATCTGGAATGAGGCAAATATTGACACGAGTGAGATACTCAGGCACTCATTGAAAGAAAGTGAATGGTATTTCCAGCATCAGGTTTTACTTACAGGGGCTACAATAGGCACTACCTATAAATCTTGTAAGACATTATTTTGGTACTGAACATAGTGATAGGAAAGTGGAATTTTGGCCAACATTTGTACTACTATAGACAGAAAAAGTCCAGCCATGTTCTGATCCTTTTGAAAGGTGTCAGTAACGGCCAAAATTCTTTCGGGGTGTTTGATACTCTAAAAATCCCCAAGTCTGGGCTTTCACCGAACCAAAATTAAACACATCGTTTTTAGCTGTCTCCAGAGAGCAGCTCCATCATTCTTCGAGGCTTTCTGTTCTGTCAGTCACACCTGATTTTAGTAAACGCGTCGGTCCTTCCCATTCCATAAAGTACAGCCGAAAAAGTATTCGGTGTGTATTTAGAAACCTCTATATCAACGACCACCCCTCTGAGCTGCGCGCCATCGTTACACTGTAACACTGGCATTTGCAAATTTCTTAGCGTCTCCAGCAGCAGTCAGGAAAAGTGGGAAGAACCAGAACAGAACTGAAGCAGAAGCGGGCGCCCGGAGGTGCCGGGCTGCGCTCCAGTTTCCCCGCCCGGATCCCGGCAGGGACTGGACCCCCCGTTTCCCTGCTGCCGCCAGGAGGCGCGGCAGCTCTGCTCCAGCCGCCGCCGCTTCCCCCTCGGCCGGGAGCCCCTCTGCGGGGCCGGGCAGCGCGGCCCCTCTGCCAGGAGCCCCCGCCGCCTGCAGCCCCTCCACCGGGAGCCCCTCCGCGAGGCCGGGAAGCGCAAACCCTCCGCCGGCAGCGCGTCCGTGGGGCCGGGCCGGGGCCGATCCCGCACGGGGAACTGCGCCGCCGTGTGCGCGTCTGGAACTCCCCCCGCGCCGCGCCGCCCCCTCCGCGCTCTTCCGCGGCCGCACTGCCAGCAGCAGGGGAGGCAGCTTTGCGGGCAGGGCGAGGGAGGAGAGGAAGGTGCCGGAGGAAGGAGAGAGGGGGGGAAGGCGGAGACGGGGCCAGCCCGAGGAAATCAAATAGCCCCGACATGATTTAGGCAGCGGCTGTAGAGGGGAGGGCCCCCTCCCCCGCTCGCTGCCTCGCTCGTTCGCTCGCTGGTCCCCGCACGGCGCCGGCGGGAGCAGCGCCGCCCCGCTCGGAGCGGCGGCTTGGGGCGCGCACGCACACACGGACCAGCGGCGGCCGGGCGAGAGGGAGGGGGGGCCGGCAGATGAAGATGGCACTGTCTGTGATCCAAGCGTGCCGCAGCCTGGCGCTCTCAACATGGCTGCTGAGCTTTTGTTTCGTGCATCTGCTGTGCCTGGACTTCACCGTGGCCGAGAAGGAGGAGTGGTACACGGCTTTCGTCAACATCACCTACGCCGACCCGGCGGCTGGCAGCGCCGAGCTCCGCAGCGAGAAGAGCGAGTGCGGGCGCTACGGCGAGCAGTCGCCCAAACAGGACGCCCGCGGGCAGGTGGCTCTTTCCGCCTCGCCCGCCGACCGCTTCGCCTGCGACCCCGGCACCCGCTTTAACGCCCCGGCGCCGGGCAAGAGCTGGGTCGCCCTGATCCCGCGGGGAAACTGCACCTACAAGGACAAGATCCGCCACGCCGCCGCCCAGAACGCCTCCGCTGTCGTCATCTATAACGTGGGCTCCAGCAACGCCAACGAGACCATCACCATGCCCCACGCAGGTAAGCCACGCCATCCCCAGGCGTGTGCTGAGGGGGAAGACGGATGGACCTCCTTTTCTAGCTCGCTCTGCCGTCCCGCATCCTTGGGGTAGGAGCTATTGCGGGAATGTGTCCTCGCACTTCCTGACAGGGAGCAGGATCAGCTGTGGGCGTCGTTGGGTGGTGGGTGTCCAAGGTGGGGGCCATGGAACTCCTCACCATGCTGCCATGGTAGAGGATGGATGTGCTGCTAACTTATCCATAGCAATGCACACCGCTGCTCCAGGGATGAAAAGTTTGGGACATGTAAAGTTTGCGTCCAGTCAGAGGAATGGGACGCTGATCCCGCTGTGGGGGACCGGTGTTTCGTTGTGTCCTGAGAGTCCTCTGGCGGGTGCCGTATGGGATCGAGTGTGATTGAGAACTTCGGAAGAGAAGTTGTAGTGTTGTGCTACAGGCTTATCAGGAGGTGCAATAAAGTAGAGAACACAATGTCCACAGTCTCAGCTGCGATAATGTAAAAGCACTAAAATTCGAGTGGGAATGCCAAGTATCTGATTTGGTGAGAACATGAGATATGGTGTCCAGGACTGGGATGGCGGGAGTGTTTCACTCTCCCAGGTGAATGTTCTGATGGAGTTTGCGCTTGCAGTTACAGTGGAGAGGTGGTGAGGTCCCAAAATGTGCTTGTCAACTGGAACCCATCAAAATCCAGTCATTCAAAATAACCTAAACCCTGGCTTATGCCCACAAAAAAGCCCCACTGTTTCTGTACCAGTGCTTGATCTGAAATAGTGTCTTAAAAACAGTTCACCGGATTTATATTTAGGGACAATGTTTTCTGCCAGGGGTCACTTGACTTTTATACCAGCTGCCTATGCTATGGAGATAAAATGCCACCTATTGTGAAATCTCAGTTTGGTTTCTATCCAGTAACTAATCCTGCCAGTTGAATCTTAGTAGAGTTGGGATAAATTGAAACACAGAAATGCTGCAGAACAGGATGTTATTCTAATGGCATGTTTAACTTCCACACTAAACTAGCTAGCTTGGATGTGCTGAGAAGCAATTTGTTGCCTAACCATAGTGCTAAAATACTGCTGATGCAAACTGGAACCTCTTGCGTCCAGCCTGTTTCAGAGATTAACTATTTTTGGGGGGCAAATTAGTGTTTCTTTGGTAGGGTTGGTGGAAGACGGGGCTTTTTTTAGTGTTTTCTTTTGGTTTTGTGAGACAAGAAACTCATAACCTCTTGAGCTTCCTAAAACTATGTTTTATAACCTGCCCATGGTTTAGCAGCTGTTCGGATTATACTTCTTGCTACTTTAAGTATCACAGATTATATACTAAGAAGTATAAAGCAGTAGGAGCTTGGCATGCTTATGCATCCTCAAAGTAAAGCTCAAGCTGTTTTAAAACTTAAGATGCAGCATAGTTTGCTTTTCTCTAGTAAGTTTCTCTAAAACTGCCAACATGTTGGATTAATTAATGGTTTGCCTGTTTTTAAAGTATACACTAAGCTGTTTTCCCACACAAATGGCGTTTTATTAAGAAATGTGGGAGTAAAAAATGTGTCTAACCTTTTAAAATGTTGGTGCTTGGGTTTGTTTTAAAGTCTAAGATGAAGTAGGAAAGGAAACTTTCTTACTGAAGGTGGCCTCAAATTTAAAAAATATGAACATAGTATCAATTATCCGGGGAGCAGCTTCTTTTATGTCATATAATTTCACAGGATTATACACAGCAGTAGGTATATTTCACAGCAGTAGGTTTATACAGCATCAAAGGCTGAAATGAGAGGAAACTTTCAGAAATTAATCTGGAGTTGTGGAACATGATCACTGAGACTGAAGGACTTTGCTCATTGATTTGATGAGGCTGTCTTCATTCTAAGGATTTTTATTCAGTGAAGTTGAATTATGGTTGTTTGGCTTACATTAGTGAAAGCCTATGCTCTGCACATGGTCAAAACAGAGTAGTTTTAGAGCACAAGTCTGATGGAACAGAAGAAAAAACAATTATTCTTAGATATTTAGCAATCTACCAGGAATTCAGAATTTTACTCTCCCTCTGGTAACACTTTTACTCTGGGACAAAGTGAATAGTCAGGCTGTGTAAAATTGTGGCTGCGAGTTTCTAACTCAGAGCCTTTGACATTTGCTTGTTCCTGGTCTAAATGATAGCACAAGATTCAAGGGAAAAATGAATCAGTTTCTTGGTTTCTGAGTTCAGCAGCATCTGCAGTGTTCTGCCCACACGAAATCCTGGAGTGGGAAGAAGAAAATTCCATCCTGGAAAATACTTGGAGGTTGAGAGGGAAGGGTGAAATATGACCTAAAAAGCAATTTAAGAGTCAAAAGAAATATGATGTTACTCCCTTTTTATTTTCTGTTTTCCTTTCACAGATTTTTTTGAGGTTTCATAGAAGCTTGAACTCTTCCTATACTGAAAAATGTATCCTGTTGCATAACAACGTGGCTTCTGCCCTTATTAAATAACTTTTACTCCTAAGAGCAATACTACTCCTAAGAGGTTTTTTTCCCCTTACATCCATTCTTCTGTATGTTTTGCTGACTCTTATTGTCACTTTACCTCTTTGTGCTCTCACCTTTGTTTCTTCATTTCCATCCCCATGCTTCATTCCCTGCCTTAACCACTTTACCATTTCATAGTGCTTTGCCTTTGCCACTTTCTTCCCAAGGCACTTTCTCTTGCCAAAGAACTTAGCTCATGGCTCTATGTTTAATTATATTTCCTGTTTTCTGCTGCAGTGCATGCCAATGACCTTTTGCTCACGTGGTGATTCCTGGTTTTGAAATCTATAGGCAACTGTAGCAAGATACTGTGTGTGAAGTTGAAGGAGGGTTCATAGACCTCTCTCCCACCACCCCCAAATCAAAACCAGAGTAGTATAATATCAAAGCTTGTTATGGAAATCTTAAAATATGACTCTCCAGAATTTATTTATAGAGCATACAGCACAAAATGTGCAATTTGAACCAGTTTCATCACCCCATGGAAAGCCTTTGCTTTTTACTGAGGTCACTCCTTGCACACCCAGAAGGATGAGGTGGAGTTAAGACATCTGCATTCACAGGGAATATGGAGATCTGGGATTCTCCTGCTAGGATGTCCTTAGCTTGTATATCATCTGCTACAGCCTGTGCAAACTGGCATCTTTATTATTATTGGCTTGAAGGATGGCATAGGAGCTGTATGACTTTATTTGCCTTTTGACTAAGTAGGCTCCAGCCAAAGGAAAAAAAGCATCTAGAATTTCTATTTCAGGTGCTTTGTATTTCTCCTAGATCAACTTTCCTAGCAGAAAGGTAATCTAATAATATAGAGGATGTTCTTTTTTATCCAGAAGAATAATCCATGGGGTTTCTCATTGAAATTTTTTCTTACTCAGACCAAATTAACCATTATCTAGGTTTGAAGTCACAGTAGACACTGTGACTACATTTAATAACTTAGTATTAATTTGAAGTTATCTTACTACTTGTTGTAGTATATATCTTAACATTTCCTCTGAGCACTGAATAGAGACAGTGAGAGAGCCTTCCAGAAGGTGATTTGAGGTGAGAACTTTCTTCTCTACAGTTCATATTTGAGGGAACCTACATGGACCATTTCTAACTTGGGAACCTCTCAGGTGCTTGGGGCAAGGGAGGAATGTTAACTGTGACTGTACATGATTCATATGTGGGCAAAAATCAAACCTAAAATATTCTACATACTTTCTAAGATTCAGTTTGGATTCTGAGGTGCATAAGATTATTTCACAGAATGGATATTGTTAATACGTGAAGTAAATTGCATCCTACGTATTTTGCACCAGGAGCATATGTTAGGCAGTTTTGCATTCTCCATATTCTGCTTTTCCAGTGCATTCCATCACAAATTTTAAATCACATGCCTCACCTATGACAACTCATTTGCAATAAAAGGCAGATACCTTGTTCTTTTTGTAGTGGCTCGTACTCACAGCAGCAAGTAGCAGCTGTATCTTTTAGACATTAATCTCATAAGTGGTCTAAGATGATTCTGACTTCTGCCTCTCTGGCCCTCAAGTGCAGTGGGTGTATGTGCCAGACTTCATGAGGAGGGCATGGCCCATCCCATTGCAAATTCAAATGTGTCTCTCTGCATGTGCTGTAAAGGGGGCCAGACTCAACCTGGGAGCATTCAGCTCAATAACAGTCTCTGTGTTAGTAATAGTTTGGGCTTTGGGCTGCCCTGTAGATTTGTACTGATGTGCAAATTAAACACCAAAGTTGAATATTTCTCTCTTTACAGACTTAATTCAGTACTGTAGCTGCATTAGTTTCCTTATTAAAACAATTGTTTTTCTAAACTTTTTTGGAATTCTAATGAGGAAAATTCACACTGAATTTACATATGGATAATTAATGGAAGGCTGGAAATTCCAGCTTTCTAGAGTCTGCCATATTTTTTTTCTATTCCAGGCACCAAGATTGATTCCTAATAGAAACTCATTTAGTGGGGGAGAGAGATGGAGATTAGTGCATCTCTGAGCCCTATACATTGAGGTGTTGCTGGGATGTACTGCCATCCTTAAGAACTCAGAAGAGCTCCTGGATCAATCATGTAGGCCTGGCTTTCTGCAGTGTTTGAAAATCTAGTTCTCTATGTTTATCAAAATTCAGGATTTCTAGCTGACATGCTGTCCCACTGCATTCCCTGGTGAGTCACGCTTCTGCTGCCAGCTCTGCTCTGAAGAGGTTCTAGACTGCTTTACTGCCCATGTTCAGCTGTGCTAGGTGGAGGGGGCACTTGATGCTGTTAGGTAACTAGTTCAGGTTAAACTGAATTGAAAGGAATTAATTTGACCTTCAAGAACTATAACAGCAAAGTGTCCCCTGGCACTACTTGGGACAGCCACTTCAGCTGGTGTACTGAGTTTTGTCATTAGATGAGACACTTTTTACCTTATTGAGTCTTTCATCTTTCAGCCTCATAGCTGGATCATGTATCTCCTTCAGAGCTCTAAGAGCCTCTAAGAAAGACAGTGGAAGGACACTGAGTCCACTGAGCTTTGGATCAAGTCATAAGGTACAGCTTTCCCTACAAAAGTCGTGAAGTATTGTTTCATTGAAGATTTCATTGATCCTCCAAGCTTATTGATTGCAAAAGCAGTTAGATTTCTGCTTTGATTATCTGCAACATTTGCATATAGTGGCATTCATACAAGTACTGTCTTCAGATCTCTGCAGTAGGAAGTGACACTGCAAGAAGAAAAATGTTCCTCAGGAACAAAACTGTATCCACATCTGCACTAACTGCTGACTGGTGATCTGGAGGACCTCCTTTTGGTATATAGTCTTTAATAGAATGGCTTGCTTTTGATAAAGCAGTGGTGTGTCCTAGTTCCACTAATATTTTGTCTTTAAGATGGTGTATCTTAGCTTGGGTTATTAGAATATTGTGGCAGTCTGTAGCTTAGTGCAGCTCACTAATTAATGCAGATATATTTCTGTGCTACCTCCCTTCACATTGATGCCTTGAGAAGTTAGAACAGAGGCTAGACAGAGTTGGGAGGAATAAAGTGAATATTTATTGTCCATCAGAGAGAACAGGAACATTTTCAACAAAAAGGGAGAGAAAACTAACTAGTTCAGTGTTAGCACTTTCAGGAGTCTTTTTCTGGTGAAACAAGAGGACACTTTCTACTCTTCACATATAAGCAAAGGCCTAAAAGAACCAATTATTTTGCAGCACTTTTTTGATGGAGCTCATGATGCTTTGTCATGTGAGATGACTGAGTTTCAAGTGACGTCTGCCTCTGTACACCACGAGCCAGGCGGATGAAGAGTTAGGCCTTTATAAAGGGATAATCCAACTTCTCCACTTCCCAATAACTACTGCATAGCTAACCTGCACAGAAACAGCATTCATTTCAAGACAAGCCCCACTTCTGCCCTTTCTACATTTGAGTAGCAGTCACTTGATGACTCCTTTGGTGCAGAAGGGAATGAACAATACAATCATTGACTCATAGGAATCAGATATAGAAAAGATTGAGTAGTCCATGTAATCTGCCACCTTACTAATGCAGGGCTTCTTCCTACAGTGTTACTACTATCCACTACCATCGCAGTGCTTTTTGCTTAGCATCTTGAAAAGGAAGGAATTTTGTGGTACTTCAGAAACAAATGCAGTCTGTGTAAGGAGAATGGTTTTGAGGCAAGAGATACAAAATGTATGCAGATGTTATAGTAATACTATACCTTGCAGTAATGTTAAATTCACGTAACTTCCACAAAGGCACAGCAGCTAAAGGATAAGGTTAAAAGCCAACCATATTCATTGTACATCAGTCTAGGGGAGGTACACGGCAACTGCGAGAAGGAGGATGTGGCAAATGTTTTGCAACTGATTGTATGCAAGCAGGCTTTGCTGTGCTGTGTCTTTATTCCACAGTGGTATGTGATCCAGGATTTTGTTCCTGACCAGTGCTCTCCTCATTTTAGTCCTTAGTGTTTCAGTTTCTCTGGAAAAGAAATTTGGATGGTTCAGCCTCAGGTCAGGCACTGCACAGTTTGACCAAATACTGAATGTGGATAAGCAGGGGTCAAAGACCCATTGGAGTATCTTGCTTTTCATGAGTGCATTTGGATGTAGTATCTAAGAATGTAATTTAGTGGAGAACTAAAATTTCTGTTACTGGGAGAAGAAAACCCAAACATATTAGATGAAACCTTAACTTCATAAATTCACCATATTAAATCTACCAATTGTATATCTACTATGTGATGCACTGGCCACATTAGTATTAGTAGAAGTAATTCTTCAGCCAGCTGAAAATTACTGAGTTAGGTTCTTACCAGCTGCTGGAAACAATGTTTTTTAGTTCAAAAATGGATGGGGAGAAAACATCTCTTATTTCACCAGTTCTAATAGATAGATTGTAATATTGTTTGCTTATGAAACATAAATACTATTCAGTTGTTTTTTATAGGAGAGGCCTAACAAGGGCATTCTTTACTTTCTGTCTCCTCTTCAATAAATTATTTGAAATAAACCTTAGAAAACTGTACGGAGGAGAAATGAAGGAGATGATGAAAAAAATTAAACTGTTTGTTTTATTGCTATTCCACACTAAATTATGAAAAGCTAGCATACTTTATTCTGTGCTACTTAGAGATAATAGCTTTTTAAAATAATTGTTCATTTCTTTTCCCTTTCAAGAATGGCCAGTAAATAATGTCAGTAAAGTGTAGTGCCTGTTCATTTGCTTCTGACAGTATAATCATAGTGATATGCAATTATGCTGCTAGACCTAAGGGTCTGTCAGAGTTTTGGTCTTGAATTTGATGTGTTTGACTGTGTTTATGTGCAGGATAGTCCTTCTGTAAATTGGAAAGGTATTTTCAGTTTGACACAAAATTAGAAGAAAAAAATGTTTATCTCTTTAGTTCCCAAACCCCAGAAACAAAAATTGCAGCCATGTAACTCCATAGAGTCCTGGCTTGAGTATGTCTTGTTAAACATACTTCTTAAACATAGATAGAAACATTACATCTGGAATGCAGTTCCTCCAGGGATACATAGAATAGGGTGGGTTGGCAAGTGCTCCCTTGTGCTACACACTTAATGAGACGTAGCTTTTTAAAATTAATTTGTATTCCATAGTGTTGTGAGTCTTTATCATCATTTATCAGCAGTGGGGTGCTCCATAACAAATGAGTTCTTTTTGTATGGTTTCCTGCCAAGACAGCCCCTTACTACTTACATATTTGTTTATGAACCATCATCATTTGTCACTGAAATAGGCTTAATGATACAGGATTTTATTTTTCCACATAATTTGTTCCAAGTCTTAGCCTTCCTCCCTTCTTGTATACTCTTTGGTTTGCTTCTTACTGTTAAATCTCTCGTTACAAGCCCTCTCTTTTTTGCAAGTCATTGTAGGAATATCTCACCAGATAATATAAGTATTATATTATTAAGGAAATTATACATCACATTAATCTCTGGCTTCCAGCTTTATAAATCACACATCATTAAATGTGCTTCTCTATTTGTTGTTTCATTTTGCAGTCCTTGTCAAACAATTCTTTTTTTTTTTTTTTTTTACCATGGTCACTTTTATGTTGCATTGAATGTGCCTGACATTACACAGCCATGTTCAGAATGGACTCCAGAGCCTAGTGGGTAGTTTCACCTTTAATTAATATATATGCCTAATTTTAAGATTGCTGTAAAATGTGTAAGCATTAGCTGAATATGTCTTGTGGGTTGCCTGGGTTCAGACCCAGTATAATAAGCTCTATGGTTTTATTGTTTTGGTTAAATTGATTTGTGGAGCACTTAAGAAGCTTTTGCACCTAATTGTTATTATCATAGTGTAGCATTTCCTGATCCTCAGGATCAAAGCTCTGGGTGTCTAACAAATTTCACTATAAAAGATTTCTTGCATTTTCTGATTATGCAAAGGCTCTCTATCAGTATCTGATAAAGATCTCTTTGGTTTTACATCCTGTGATGCTAGCTAAAATGCTCCTATTCTTCTTCCTTTTCCATTTCAGTAGTTTCTGTTAGAAGACAGAAATTATTTCTGCTTTTCCTTTGCCCTTTCAAAAATCTCTATGTTAGAGAATCTTAAATCTTCAGCCATATTTCTAGTACATGTCTGTGTTTGTACTCAAAAATAAATCAGTCTTTAAAACAGGACAATCTGATGTTGCAGTAACATTCATGATTGCTTCTTATACCTGCACAGAGTATGCTTTCCCCTCTTGTGCCTTTTTAAGCTTTTTTTATATGCTTATTGTCTTCTAGTTTTACCTGTGACTATCATTTCCTGACAGAGGCAGCTTTTGCAAGATTGTGTAATCTCTCTGCCTGGCCTCTTATTGCTCTTTATGTGTCCATGTGTTTGAAGTACCATCTACTTGTCCATCAAATCCATACCTTTACTAAACACTTTATCAAAATTTCTCATGCTGGAAAATGAGAAGCTGAGTAAAATACATTATGTCTTTTTATAATGCTATCTTTGATGTATTTGCCTTGCCTTATCTTTCCTTCAATCCTATACCCTCTTTATTTTCTACCTAATTTTTCTCTCCTTTGGTTTGTTGGGTTTTTTTCTTTATTGTCCCTGCTTCCAGTAACTCTTTTCCTTGGACTTCTCACCCTTTTTTTCCCTCGCCTTCTCCCCTTTCCCTTCATGTGTTCTGCACCTGTTTTTCACCTCTACTATTTTGATTTTTTTTCCTTCCTGCCCACTCCTTACCAGGTTGACAAAAGGAGACAAAAACTATTTGCTTTGCATAAGTGTTGACTGTAAGAGGAAGCAGAGCAGGATTATGCTCTTTTGGTGGCTTTTCCTTTGCAGCTGACTCTGGGTTTAAAGAGTGTCTGCTGTCTGCTACTCACAGTGGGCTCAGAGGAGTGGGACACCAGCAATTGGGAAGTCATCAGAAGGTTGACAGGCATAGCACATTTGCTGTGTATAGAAGGGGTTTGTGCTGAACACTCCTAAGTCTTTTTCATGAAATCTTAAAAGACTAAATTATGGTCTCCTCTCATGCTTTTATGGAAGAAGACTAAGCTTCCCCCCACACTGGATGCTAGAAAAAACTGATGGGAAATTTTTGTATCAGAACTGTTTTAGGAAGTGAAATGGATTTTCAACAGAAAGCTGTTTTGGAAAGTTTTTGCTCTCTGGAAAAGATCTTACAGGTCTGGTTTGAATAAAAAATTTATTTTAGTAAATGTTTTATGTTTCTGAATTTCAGTTTCAGATGCAGTTTGGTTTCCCTTTTCCTTTTCTTGATGATATATTACATTTCAATCAGCTTCAACCAGCTTTAGATACTAGTTCCCTTCCAGGGCGCAGACATGACTTTTTCCCAACTCACTTTTCTCTGGAAATCGATGTATGCATCTGATCACCATCAGTATTATTTAAAGCTATTGAGCTCAGGTTTGCAGTGCTGAATTTCTTTTCCCTGTGACTGTGTGACAGCAGCTTTCTGTCTTCCCACAGTGCAGTCCCTAAGCTATGTAGTTTTTAGCCCTTGCTGCATGTCTTTAGTAGCAGATTTCAGCACTGTGTCTAGATACACACAGGCATGATACTCAGTGTGAGGTAAAGATTGCTCTTAGACAAAGGCATAAAAGGGATCAGTACCTGTCAATGCAAGTGAAATAAATTCAGGCTTGTAGTATGATGCAATTTCCTAAACGGTTGCCCATACATTAATGTTATTTGCATGGGACTGGATAGTTCTCTAAATGTCGATTCCTGGTAAAAATACCCCATTCTCTGGGGAAATCATGGTCTTATTTGTACAAGGAAGGTTGGACAAGGTGTTCATAGTAGTTCTTCTGGTTTTAGGGTACTTCTCTGAAACTACCACCCAGCTCTTCTCCACACTTGAAAACTCAAAACTGCGCTTGCAGAAGCTATGCACAATGGGCAGAGATAAACCCTATGGAGTGAAGCATCAGCTTTTCACAACAGGATCTCTGTTAGCTGGGTGACAGTGATGAACTAATGTCAGCTTGATATTTCTTTATGACTTGCTCATAGGGAGGAAACTGCAAGAAAAGGCACTTGCAGTAAAAAAGAGTCTGAGCCACTTCTTTTGTGTCTGAAGATAGCTAGCAAATGCAGAGAGATGTCTATAAGCCTCCACTAATCAACCATTTGCTGAAGCTTGTCTTGCAGCATGAGAAATGTAAAAGCCTTTTTCTTCTAAAACTTTTACTTAACTGTTGAATACCAGCACAAGGAATATTGTGATGGAATACAACCTAGAGCAGCAAAGCTATCACAGATGGGGATAAAATAGTTCGAAACACGTGATGGTACCATCACTCACTTTGCCAGAGAAACAGCTGAAATAGCTATTAGATGAAAGTCACATGGATGAACCTGAATCCTGGAGAGGTGAATTCATGTTGATGAGAAAATAAAAGCCATCAAAGTAGGTGGTGACTCATGTGGTCTCCCCATCACATGGAAAGTCTTCCTCTTGGAGACTGTGAAATGTCTTTGACTAATCCATACGTCTTAAACCTCATTTCAGTTCTGCACTGAATCCCATTTCTCACTGGCACCCACTGTCATGATCTTTGACATTTTCTTGTTTGCTGCCTCACTGCTGTTTGTCCCAGTCCTTTCTTGCTGCCTTTACAGGTAGTAGAATCATTTCTTGAGATGATGAGGTTCTTGGTCAGCTACGGTTTGAGCTTGTATGTTTTTCTCTTGTTGCATTTAGCAGTTTTGGATGTTTGGGAATGGTGGGTTGCATTGCTCCCGGAGTGCTGCCCAGCTGGATCCACAGGCGAATTAGATAGGGAAAGCCACCAAACAGCTTGACTGCTTGTGAAAGCCCTGACCTCTGTCTAAGGCAGTTGGGATCATCTAGGGCACATTGGTTCTTCGGGGAGTTCATCTGTCATCTTCACTCCCTTGACCTATTGACCCCTACTTAAGAAGATACACAGGAAAATTTTCCTTTTCAATGTTAGTGGGGGTATGGGTTTGGGTTTTTTTCCATCTAGAAACATTGTCTCTTCTTTATTGAATACCCAGACAGCCTTTTTTTCTCTCTTTTTTTTCCTATCCTAGTCTAATAACCAGATCTTATTGACATGCAAGTTATGAGAGTCCACAGACTTTTTAAAACAAAAATATGACTGCATAACCACTTATTTCCAAAATCATGGCTTCTAATGGTTGTTAGTGCAAATAAATTTTTGGTGCCAGAGAATTGATGTTATCTGGTTTCTAAATATGCATGACATCACTTCTTTCTGCAATAATTAAGAGCTTCATTCCCATTAGCTAACATAACCATCTTTCTGCTATTAGACTTACAGAAAATAACAAATCAAGCACTGATTTTTTTAGTGGAAAATATCTCCTGTTGAGTACCGTGTACTTTTGAAGTGTAGAATCTATTCTTAGTTCTTAACCAATGCTGTGTTGAATTAGCACAATGATTACTGTTGTATTTTCATTTTCTGGCCATTCCATAAAATAAGGAATATTTTTTGCCAAGGCAAAGACGACTCTGCAAATTCTATCACAAAGCTGTTACCTTTAGCTGTCACTAGCCAAATGTGTTGTGGATTAGCTCACAAAACGGGCTACTGTGCATATGTAAAGCAATAGTCACCTTGATAGTAATGATAGCAGGGAGGAAATTTAAATGGGCTCTTACCTGGACTAATACAGCAACTCCTAAAATCTCTTCTTGGCAAATGAGACCACTACTTAAAAACCACTTCTCACTTTACCAAGCTAGTGATTTGGCTATCATAAAACTCAGTAGTAGGTATTTTTAAATTATTTCTAATGTCTACATTACATTAAATTAATTTGGAGAACATTTCATGGTCCAGTTGAGGAAAATGTTTGCACAAGTGTTTATAGTTAAGTTTACATTTAGTTCTTGCTGAGAATGGAGTAGAAGTTGAGCACCATGACTAAATGTCACTGAAAGTGGTTCTGTGAGGAAATGTCATCTATGAAAGATGTAGAAGTGTCTGACATAGCCCAGAGGTTTGTTACTAAGAATGTTAGTGTGGTCATCTCGGGTGAAGCTTATGCCCTCCTATTGCACTGTGAATACTCAAGATCCTTGCAATAAGTAGTTTTATTTGAAATTGTAAAAATAAAATACATATGCTTTATATATGTCATTAAAGACCTGCTTAATAAATATTGATAAAAAGAGATGATTTAATCATTTTTCATTTCTCCACATAGTTTGGCTTCTGCTTTCTGGGTTATCAGCCATGTCTGCACCACAATAAGAAGCAATGGTGCCTCTCAACTTCCAGTGAGCACTGTGCCCCTTCCATCTGTGGAAAAGCTGGCTCCCCAAACCCTTTCAAACCCAGCTACTGTCTGTTCTCCTCTGTCTTTTATTTGATGTTTGTCACCATTGCATGCAGAGGAACAATCACAGCTGTGGAAAGTGCGGACACCTGTTTGGTTATTTGCAGATGGCTTAAAGATGTGTATCAACCAGTCATTTGTACTTGCTAGGTGAGCTAGAGGAGTTCATGTAATTTAGAATAGCCACACAGCATTTCTTTGCTAATCAGGGAGTTGCCTAATTTGGAAATACATGTATATCTAAGGCCAATCTGATATACAGCAGCTCCTTACCTTACACCCATTCCAGTTTGGTAACAATTATTGTAATGTTTTGCAGTTTTGGTTCCAGCAGATGAAATTTTGCATCCTCCCTAACGGCCTTATCAGTCTATCAGCTTCATTTTGCTTTGAGACATTTAGGACAGGTTTCCTTAATGTTCCCAGTGGAACAGTTTTGGATAGAACAGTTCAGTTTTGGATAGAACTTTTAGCCATTTAGACAGTTTTGGATAGAACTTTTAGCCATTTAGACCGTTGTTTGCGTTATGTTCAGATAATGAAACTGTTACCAACAAGGAGGGAAGTGTAAAATTAACAGATCTTCTTTTAGGCTTTCCTAAAAAGTGAACTGCCGTATATAGTTAAAGGGCTCCGCCTGGAAATAATGCAATTATTACTTCTAATAACCTTTAAGTACAGACAGGTCCCCCACAACAACTGTGTTAACTTCACAGAAAGACTTGCTAGACCAGGTAAATATTAATGTAGGATACACAAGTACTAAAGAATACCTAAGGTGACTCCATAGTGTCTTGAGTGCTTTGCAAATCTGTACTTAACACCACAAGCCTCAAAGATGTTCCATAATCTGTAATATGAATGTCCTACCATGCAAGTGGAGATGATTAGTATCTGTTTGTGAGTGCTATGTTCTCACAGGCCTGGGCCTTACTTTGCCTTCTCCTGTATCTCCTTGTTTAATAAAACAGGTTTGGAATCAATCCATCACTGAATTACTGAAGGTTTGATTAATTTATAAATAAACCTGATGTTCATGCTGTTATCCAACAGTTGTCTCCACTTGTTGGCAAGACTTTCAGGATCTGAGAATGCATTAAGTCTTTATTCCTAAAGTGCACAATATTAAGTCAACTTAAAAAAAAGTAATTACAATTTCATTTTGGTTTCTGTCTTTAATAATGGCAATGTCTCTATCACTGAAATGGATAATATTCACAGCATGTAAGCACCTCCAGGCTCTCTCAGTGAAGAGACCTGTTTTGGGAAAAGGGTGCTGCTCTGTGCAGACTTGGTAGCATGAAAACTGGAAGAATGTATAGTGTTTTAAATAGGGTGAATTTTCAGTCCACTTTTCTAGCTACTTTGAGGAAGCACACAAATGACTGGAAATGTCACAAGAAGTTCATAGGAAAGAAGAACTTCTCCAGCAGCAGTATTCTGATCTCAATTGTTCATACATGGAGTATTGGGATTAGACTGGGCTCTAAGCTGACTTTTAACAGGCCATACTTTCCATATGCACACTACTTTCAGACCACCTTAGGTGCCGATTTCTGAACTTTCAGGTTAGTCACTATTTAGGGGTCTCCAAAGTTCCCATTTAATTTAATTAAATTTTTTCATGTTACGAAAAGAATTCCAATAACTGTCCTGTAAATTCCAACTCCCATATATCTTTCCTTTAGAAAAATCATTCTGAGATTGCTGATTTCCAGAAATGCACTTACCTATGCCACTAATTTGTAACCCGAGTTCTGAAATCCTAACCATGTTGAAGTCAATGGCAAACCTTCCTAAGGGTTTCATTGCCAAATAGTTAAATCAGGAAAATAAATACCTGAACTCATTATATCTTCTGCTGCCCTCACAGTATTTAACACTTTGTCAAGTACAGAAGAGCCACCAAGAAACCTAATACCAGGCTTTCCCCAGCATTGGCAATGAAGTATCAACAGGCAGTATGAATTGTCCACATCTGTTGGATTCAAGCAAAATATCAGACAACACCAGAACTTCATTAAGATAATTCTGTAATTGCATAAAATGATGAGTCAACCTGTGAGTGCCTTGAACCTGTAAATATTAACTAGCATGACTTGTCCAGCACATTTAACAAAGGGTCTACCTGACCTCAAGTGAATGTATTAAATATGTAGTCATTGTTATATTTATGATATAGGCAGAAGTTAATTTTCTTGCCTTTTGAAGAGCTTGAGAATAGTAGGTCATGTCTTCTGTGCACTTCTGGCAATGGGCTTCAAAACACTTTTTTTCTGAAATCTCTAAATTTTGATTTAGAATCTTTTAAAATTTGATTCCTGCAAGGCTTATGGCTTTTTTGTGAAGTGAAAGTAATTGGGTGGTGTGGTACTGTTAGAGCTGTGTTAGGAAAGGGCTGAGAAGCTTGGTGTGCAGGATGCACATCCCTACAACTTGTGTCCAAGGGCAAGGAGAGAGGGTGCTGCCTGACAAAAGTCATAGTCGAGATAAAATCTCTGGAATCTCAAGCAGGTACTGGCTGGATGCACTGCAGAAATACCTGCTCTAAATTTGGAGAGCGAGAGCAATATGGTTTTCACACCTTTCTTCACTAACTGGTATACTAAGAAGGAATGGCAATGATGACAGCCTCATCACGAGGGGAGTGCTTCTGTGGTGGTTGTTAAGAGAATGCTCAAAATTAGCATTCACAGTCTCCAGTGAAGGAGTGGAATCTGTTTTATGCCATCCATTTATATACCAAATAAACGTGGACAATTGTCATAGAAATAGCTACAGAGACAAGGTCTATCCACACTAAGCCTAGCAGAGGTAATTTCTAAACTGCTTCCTGTCTGACCAAGTTAAAATGGCATTTAATGCTGGCTGAATTTGTACCAGAGGATTAGTTATTAGATCTTGAAATACATGTCTGGTTGGTGGTCCTTCTTTTTTCTTTTTTCCCATAAGTTTTCTAGAAATACCATTCAGCTGAAGAGACCACAGTGTAGGCAATACCACATGGTGATTTCAGTGCCTTCATCCTGATATGCATATTGTGTTTTGAGTGACGCCAATCTGTTTTTAGAGCTTGTGGGATTTTCAAAACCACTGCTACGTTAATCTCATTTGGATTCTCTAACATACTTCAGATCACTCTCCCTTTTTCAGAGTCTGATTACAAGATACTAAATGGTGTTTTGTACTGCAAATGGGCTGTTTTCAGTTTTCACTACACCTTCATTTTGGAAATCTGTAACTGTTTAACCTCTCTATAAGTCTTCAGCATGCCATATTACAGTGAAATTCTCTGCTAATCAAGGTGACTGCTAGTGAGAGAATCTCATTCAGTAGAGGCACTGCTGTATCCCTAAGACATCTTGCCCTTTGATCTCCTTGATCCAGATTAATTGTAGGAGGCTAAATTCAGACAGGAATATCAAATACACAGCAATGCTTAACAGAAATGTTACAATTACATAAAAGTATGAGAAATCAAATGAGGATTCAGATAGGTGATTGAGCATGGAAATAACAGGGTAGCTGAAGGTCATGATTTCAGCTTGTAGTTCTGATCTGCTCGTATGCAGACATTGAGTCATCCAAGGCAGAAAAGTAAATGAGGAGAGAGATCATAAGCTGTCATACATGAACCAAGGTAAGCAGAATTACCTGCCTTTCATGTCTTCTCTATGGGCTGAATTAGTCTTTGATACAATCCAAACACAGAAATACATGAGCAATGCTAATATTGCCAGCAGAGGAAAATTTTCAATAGTTATGACTAACATTCCTCTCTGGGAGGCAGTGTGTGTTTTGTTTGTTGTTGGGTTTTGTTAGGTTTTGTTGGGGCAGGCTGTTGTTTTGTTGTTCTTGTTGGTTTCTTGGGGGGGGGGGGGTTGGTTGATTTTTTTGTTTATGTTTTGGTTTTTGGAGTTTTTGTGTGTGTGTGTGGTTTTTTTTCTTTGGCTTGGTTTGTTGTTTTTGGTTTTTTGGTTTGGTTTGTTTTTTAAGGGAGAGGAAACATGTATGTGAAATAGCATATAAGTGTCTGAAACTACATGATACAAGATCTGAGTTGCATATTCAGAAAATGACTAAGAGCTACCATTGAAGATTGGCTTAAAACAAACTTTGCTTTGGAATCAACTATGCAACTTAAGTACATCCCTTGACATCTTCAGTTCTTTCTTGTGTACTAAAACTGGCCAAATATGGGGCAAGATCTAGTTTCTGAGCATCATAAATTTGAAATGTTTCATATAAAATTATTTTTTCGAGTCATTTAAAGAGTTATGAAATTCAAATTCAAACTCTGAACCTTCTGGCTGCAGTACATGTTCAGATAATGAGATTTCAGTATGGAAATAGAGCTTTTGCCTTATCTATTGCAGATAGATCCAGTATGGAAAAATCTTATCAGCAGGTACTGTAAAAAGATCTGCATAGGTATTCATTTGAGCACTAAAAAGCAAGAATGTAATTAGCAATGTATTGTGGTATCAGCATTAAGTGCTTCTGTTTTCATCATCCTCAAAGCATGCCTAAATCTCAGAGAGAAATGAAAACCATATAACCAACCATACAAAATCAGTCACAGCTGTACAAAATGTAGTGTGGAAAAAAATGTACTCTTTGGGGAAGCTGAAAATACTGACAGGTAACTGACAAAAGCTTTATTGTAGAAATGTGAGCACGTGCAACACACACTGAGCGTCAGCATCATGAGAATTTGCCTGAGCATCATGAATTTGCCTGAGAAGCATATGCTAAGAGGAATGCATTTCTGACTGTAGAGGAATTTAGTTCTGAATTTATTTCTGCATTGCCATGTTCTTGTGAAAAATACAGAGGAAGGATTCTGCCTATTTAAAGCAGATTTGGACCCATTTATGCATATCACTCCCATGTAGACATCTAAATACCTTTATTTAGGGGTAGATAGCATGAATCCTTTGCCTGTGGGTACAGATGTGTGTAATGCCTGTGTGTCCTTATTCACATACATGTATCTAAAAAAAGGTAACATCCATGAGAGACACTAACTCCAGCAGGTAATCCACACCTGTTATTAAACTCAGAGAAGAACCAAGGATGTAGACATCCCAGATTGTTATTTTGCCAATTAATGGTCTATGTAGACATAAACAGCCTTATTTTTGAGCACATATGGCATGGTGGTAGTACTTTTGCTGGTTTACTCTGGGGTTCATTTCAATTGCAGTTCTGCAGGACATGGTAAAAAAAGAAAAAATAGAGCTTTTAAAAATGTTTAGACAGTTCTAAGAAACCCCTCCTCTGTGTACTTTTCTGATTTGGGGTGATTCAGAAGAGAGGGAGGAAAAAAAATTGTTTCAGCCAACTCGAGTCAACCTTGCACGTATTATAATGCAAATAAAATGTGTTGTCCTGAAATGTAAATAAAATGTGTTGTCTTGAAATGTAGATAAAATATTTGATACAGACAACTCATAATGCAATCCTGTAGCTTGTATATGCACAGGTGAAACAGAGTCGGGCTAGGAATTTGCCTTCTATTTGTCAGCTTTTCAGAATACTAAAAGCAAGAAATTCCATCTGGAGAAGAGTTTCTAAGTTTCTGAGAACAATGAAATAGATGTTGTTTCCATATTGTTCCAACCACTTGATTAGAAATGAGTCAGAGAGTAATCTCTGTGTTCTTCTAAGTCTGGACATATGTACTCCCTGGTAAGCTCAGATAAGAAATTTTAAAATCCTGTTAGAAGTGTTTAGATCCTTAGGTAAAATCCTTAGCTAAAATGACAAGGCTCCCTGTAGAAAAATGAAAGATCAGTTTTACAGTGTAGGCACTCATGCTGAAAATACTCATGCGGCCATGTAACATGGATGTAATGAACTTGCTTGATCTATTTATAGATTTACTCAGTGTATGTTTTTACCCAGATGGTGCTCCTTAAATTTCACTGGACTGTGTGTTCACTGGACCAGCAGTTCTCACTAAAGATCACAGTGCAGAACAAGAGTCCAAGTAGCAAACAAATATATTTAATTAAATAGATATTCACAATTAATTAATAAAATACTTATGACTTTTTATGGTGTCTGTCTGCAAGAAGGATGTGTAACTTTGAAAATAGCTAGTACAAAGATAAATAAATAACATTAAATTTTGAGAATGGAGAAACACACAAAAAGGGTGGAGTAGCCAAGCCTTACAGTGTGCCAGGAGTGGATTCCAACCATCCAGGATTGTCTTCACTCTGTAGTAATAGATCATTCCCATCCCTACAGCACCTTGCTTGTCCAAGCTTCCTATTTGATAGTTTTGGTTCCATATGTTTACTCTTTTCATATGCTTGAGCTCCCACCAAGACTGGTTTGTTTTACTTTTCTTTTCTAGTAAGACTGAAATTTTCCTCCATTTTCAACTGAAGTCTATTTGTATTCACTTCTTTCATAAGGTATTCTTGTAATTTAATTTTAAAAATGTTTTCATTTTCATACACATTTTGAAATTCTGCTTTAATCTACCAATTCATAGTTTTGTAAATCAAAAAAAAAAAAAAAGAAAAAATGAAAAATATACCTTTGAAGGCAGAAAGTAATCTAGGCAATTGCATTAAATATGCTTACATCAAACCATAGTTGGACCAAATGTCTTTCCCCATGCTCCTCCCCGCCTACTGAAATAATAGATTCAATGTCCAATAAAATATTTGAATAAAACACTTTTATTTTTTACATCCCCAGCCACTGAATGGTGTTTCATCTGCTGATACCCTGATACTTGTGCAATTTATCTGGTACACATGAATTCACTCAGGATGGCTAATTTTAAGCCTGCCTGGGACAGAGATCATGACTGGGTGTGAGGATGCCTGCGGCTCTCTTTGGGAGAGTTATAAATGAAAGCTCAATTGGTTCAGGTTAAAAGTACAGGAGGATTTTGTTTGGTTTGGTTTTGTTTTCCTCTGCAGCATGTGTCAGGAAGCTGGCTTCCCTTGTGCAGTTTGTTACTTCAGAAGCATTTGAAAATACAAATGCAATGATTTAATTGAGCTCAATGATTGCCAAGTAATTTATGTGACTATTGACAGGTTCAATTAGTAGATTGGGATCACATCAAAGGCACTGCAGGATTATTAGCATTACAAATCTTGTTCCTGATCAGAACTACTCAGCACATTGAGTTTAAGGAGGCGAGATTAATATATTTCTGTAACATGAATGAAACCAACCACCTCAGGTTCTATAACAGCCTCTTGTGTACTCCATAAAATTTCCCTCTGTAAGGAGCCAGGTGCTGTGAGGTTCTGATTGTTAATTTTAAGCTAATGGTTCTAACTTTGGAGGCTTTAGAGAAAAGCAGTGAAGATGGGAATAGTGCCCCATTCTCTCTTGTTCTCTTCCTTTCTTCTCTTTCTTCAAGCTACTTGTTTCCCACTCCCACACTGCTGTTTGCTTCCCTTTTAGCTCTTCCAAAATGAGTTGGACTTCAAAAAGGCTTTTTAAAATTAAAAAATAAACTAGTCTTGTTTTTTTTCTGGACCAAATCAGACCTGATTCACCCTGCAGTCTCTTAGATACATGCTGGCCTAGCTGAAGGCTTGGTGAGTAGCAGTGCTGTGGCAGGAATGGCAGCCCATGGTGAGGAGGACCATAGCTCTGTAAAGTGGTCTTGTACCCAAAAAAAAAGCAGAGGGTAGAATTGCATATGGATAAAGTCTTATGTTGAACATCAAGTGCAGTTGTTTTTATTACACTGCAATTTATTATCTGCAAAACAGAGCAAGTAGTGTTCAGGCAAAGCTCAAAAGTGCCTTGGTGGCTTCCTAATCTGAGGTCAGTTGAGAAAGGATTCTGTCATGGTTTGAAACCAATAACTAAGAAAATTACTTATTTCTTGCTGTGAGATATGGATTAGAACAAGAGCAAAACAGGCATAAAACTTAAAAGGAATAAAAAAAGTTTATTGACAAAACTACAATAATAAGAACACCAGAATAAACTTCTAGAAAAACCTTTTCATCCCCTATCTACCCACTATTCCTTTGTTCACACGACAACAGAGATAAAAACTTTGGAACTTTGGTGGTTAAAACAGTCCCAATTCTTGCTACAGTCTTTTCACCAGTCTTTGTAGAGAAACAGAAGTTTCTTCCTGTTAATTTATGGAGTTTCTCACAAGAAAACTATTTTTGTTATAGTTTTCCATTGCCCTGATATCAGCTGCCCAGAGCTGCTGTTATCAGAGCCCACCCCTCCCATTTTCACATCACTCTGAGATGTGTATGGGTCATGAGTCGAGGGATAGCATTTTTAAGGATGAGTATTCAAAGGCAAAAAAGTCTTCTTCATCTGTTTCTAGACAACAGTTTTCTCATTGCCTCTCAAGGCTTCAAATCTCCCAGCACTTCACTATACCATAATTACTCAAGTTTACACTTTGAACACTTTATTCCTCCCTAGATACTTATCATGAATTAAAGGAGTTCTTTTCAGGACTTCATTGTCCATCTCTATAGTTTTAACAGAAAGATATTTCAGCTAAATTAAAGCATCTTCTTAATTCTCTACCTTTTCTGAAGCTTCTTTTCTTTCCTGTCACTGGTAGTTTATAAAGTCTCTTTTCATGTTGATCACTCTCCTTTTTTTCCTCTCTGGATAAAAGATTAATCCGCAAGTCTCATCTGGGTAACGAAAGAGTTAAAATCTTGCCCAGGCTGTTGTAGGTAGTTCTGTGGCCTCGGCTGATGCAGGAACCGGAGCCGTCTGCTCTGGAGAGTGTAGTCGCCGCCCCAGCCCGCTGCAGGTCCAGAGCCTCTCTCCTTCTTCACTCATCAGATTCTAGTGAATTTAGTTACAGCAAAAACCCTGCAGCCGAGCCAGAGATCAGCTCGGCCCAGCCCAGCCCGACCAGAGCCCGGGGAAAACCCCCCACAGAGCCCGCATCTCCCGGCCGGGAGACGTGGCAGGCCCAGCCTTGTCCCCGCCCGGCCTCATGGCCTGGGCTGGGAATGGGAGGCCGGAGTTCCGTCACACTTCACAGCCAAGAAACAAAGAGAACCAAGAGAGCTCTGGTTTTACACTTTAAGGTAGGGTTCACAAGTTGATCCCACTTTTCAATGGCCTAAACTGCTGTCAATTCTCAGCAATGACCGATAATTGGTCAGGAGAAAAGACTCCAGGCAGTTCCTAGCAACTTCAACCTTCTTAAAGGTAAAGTAACTCCATGACAGATTCCCATTCCTGGATTCAGCTTCTAGTCTAGAGGAAGGCACAGTACCTAAGTCCTTTGTGCACTGAAATGTTGTTTGAAATGGTCTGGGCTACAGAATCTGATATCTTTGTTAGAGGACCAAGAGCCTGAAATTAGTGTAAATAACTTACATGTGGGAGTGGGACTGTCAGTGCAATGTGTGTACCCCAGCTTTCCAGCCTCAGACTGTTGACACAGTCCTTTCCTGCCATACATCCTTAGGCTGTTCATACTGGTTTTTGACAGCATTTCTGTCACATCAGCTGCAGCTTCCCACTCTCCACGTCTTGGTATGCCCTGTGGGATGGCTGGCTCAATGATATTTCCTGTTCCTTCAGAGCCATCTCTTCCTGTAGAATAGCTATCATATCCTTGATGACCTCCTATCCTGTTAGCAGTTCACCCTCACTCTGCCTCTTTCCTCTCTTTTTTGACTGTGACTTCAAGTCATGGCACAGCCACACTGTTCCAGGGAATGGATTTTTCTTAGCCATGTGCTTGCCTGATCATGTTTAATTAGTGTTTTTCCTAAGTGTGGCCTCTGGTCTTCTTGCACAGTTTCAATAACTGCATCTTCTTGAAACTGCTGTAATATTCTGACATGTAGTGGAATTAAATGTAGAATGTTCATCTTTCCATCCAAAATGTTTTAAGGGGCAAGGGAAGATTCTCAAAGAAAGACAGCTGAAATCAGGGAAGAGCAATTACTTACGCTGGAAAATCTGTGAACACATGTTGGGTAAATCTGCCTATGGCTTCTTTGTGGTGGTGAGGATGTTCATAATTCCCAGGAGCACATACACAGTTCATGTTCATTCTTCATGCGACTGCTGCATGACTAGTCATCTCATGTCAGATGTGAAGTAGCTAGAAGTGCAGCTCTTCTCAAGGAGGTTTCTCTCATCAAGGCTAAGAGCTGCATCTTTTTCTCTGTGCATCTCCCTTCTGTCCTTTATGACTTCAATGAAAAATTAGAAACAGACTTTTTCAACATTTCTTTTGTATATATAATGGCCTACTTGGCCACTGTAGCTTCCAAGAACCATTATGCTTTTCCGCTCTACCCTCCTATAGTCACAGATCATCAGACCTCTCAGATCATCAGATATTCTTCAGACCTAATAGCAGAAACTGAACATTGCAAATCATGTCAAGATTGTGAAGAGTCTGAAACTCAAGTCTAGGTTAGTTTTAACCTGGAGTTGTTGGCTTTCTCTCCTGCAAAGACCCAAAAAGGTATATTCAGTCTTTAAAATCAAGGTAGATCTTGTTTTATGGAGTTCTATCTGATCAGTCTAGTTCTCACAATGACAATGAATCAGGAATAAAGGTTTTATCTGTATCATACTGTCTAGGCTGTGGACAGCATCTTTTCCTTATCATTTTTCACATCTCTGTGTGTTTTCTTGTGATTTAATAGAACTGAAATTAAATCACTGCAAACAAATAGGAACTCAAACCTAAAGTAGTTATGCAACTTTGAATATGACTTCTTTGAATAAGACTTGGTGAATAGACCTGTCTGGGTTAGGATTCTGGACATTTTTAATCCTTTGCTGTCTCCCTATCAGATGTATTGTAATTCATTAACAGTTAATTATTTGTAGCAGACTTGGCAAAGGTAGAGATTGTAGCATTTGAGAGATAAAATGCAAAGGTATTCACTGATTGCAGTAAGAATGGGAAAGCATTTTTCTCAGCAAATGGAAAGGTTTTTATTCTGTTTTGTAGATGAGAGATGGAATATGCTAAAAATGGAACTTAATATGCTTCCACTTCTCATTTGCATACTCATCAAGCAAGGCAGAAGATCTGTGTGGCATCAGAGTACTTGGTCTTAGTATTGCATAAACATGGACTGTTATTTCTTTAGATGTTTGGGTCTCCCACAGAGTCCAGTACATACTTCAAATTTAAAATATGTACACACTTTGCATTTAAGAAGGGCCCTTTTTTAATTAGGAAAACTTACACAAAGGTCTATGATAGACAACGGAGAATAGCAGCCACCTTCATTACATACTGCTTTTAATATGTCAGATGTTACAGAGTGGAATCAGATGCCTCTTAGGTCGGTGAAGACGGACGAGGAGTTAAAAAGCTGACACAAGACCTAGAGTCTAGTATCAGTATAGGCTTATTGTGATGCTCTCCATCACCAGCTGGAAAGCAGTGTTAGTAAAAAAACTTGCTATCACAGAATCCTGTTAGGAAGCACATTGTCAGTCTGCAATTATTTTATCTTAATGCAAGAAAAATGCATTCTTTGTGTTTCTAGAAGGAAAACAATTTTTTACCATATTATTATCAAAGAGACAAGCATAATTAAATGGCTTTATGTGATCTTATTCTGCTTTCAGCATTAGTTTTTTGAGTGTCATATGTATCAAAGACATCATTTCAGCTCTGGTATCTACTTGTCAGAGAACAAGTTGTTTATGGCTCAAGCCAGTTGTTTATTTTGTTTGTTTAAACTTAATGAGGACTTCACTGTCCAGTAGACGTACTTGGGCTTGGGATGTCTTTCTCTGGCACAGGATTTAAATGGTCCCACTTCAAGTCAAAGAGAACTTGGTTCTAAGGCTGGGCATAAGACAAGTCAAGCTGGTCACTGATGTAAGTGCACTGCTGTGTGAGGGCCTTTGGCAAGAAGCCTTATGAAGGAGGCTAACAACAAGTTTCCAGATTTCTTCATTGTATAGTACATTGTCTCAGAATTACATGTGCTGTGCCATCATTTCACACAGTTTCATTTGACTCATTAGAGGCTGGTTGCCAACATTGTGCTTCATCGGTTAGTGCTGTGAGAACAATCTCATGGAAAGGCAGGCGTGCATGTTCTGGAGCTATTAAGAGCTCCAAACAGGATGAGTGCTGCAAAAGAGGAAATAGAAATGACAAAAGCCTACAGATGTTTGGAGAGCCAGAAGACCAGTGCAGGAGCTGCCAAAGAAAGAACACGAAACAGGAAAAAGCAGTGGATGAAAAATACAGAAACATGAGATGTGGTAGAAAGCTTATGAAGGGAAAAATTTGAAATGTTCATCAAGACAAGAATCATCTCCAGACCATGACTAGATTTTGGTATTTCCTAAGGTCTTTTCTGTTTCACAACGTTTTGATGATTAGATTTTTGATAGGGTGATTTTACTTCCATTCATTCTCATTTTTCCAGCTGAATGCTTGTGATCTAGCAAAAATAGGTTTATTGCCTCATATAGGACTATCTCATCATAATGTTTGATAATGCTGTTGGGGGTTAGGTTTCCTTTTAGTTCTGGCTCACCTGTGGAATTTTTACCCATTACTTGCAGAGAAAACCTGACTGTGGGAACTTGGTGGGTGCTTGAAAAAAGAGTTTGGCCGGGCCCGGGGAGGGGGTGCGGGGAAGGGGGCAGGGAAAAAAGGAGGGTGGGGACAGTTTTGAGGGCTTCTTCAGCTTCAGAGGAGGATACTTGGAAGAGACCTGTTACTGTGGAGAGAAGGGAATTCACCATTACCCAGACGGAGCTGCTGCTTCTTCTTCTCCTCCCCTCTTCATTGGTGGCCTCACACCCCATGTCCTGCTGGGTCGTGGCAGTGCCAGCCACCACTGCAGAGCTGCTGATACACCTCAGCCACCGGCCCAGGATCTCAGCTCATCCCTGCTGTTCCAGCCGACTGTTCCTCGACTGTTCCTCGGAGACCTGCAGGAGCTCCGGGACTGCCTGCCCGAGGGGGTTTGTGAAACAAAGCCTCTCCTCCATCCCTTCCCGTCTCAGCTGAGAAAGCTGTCACGGGGTCCCTGGTTCTGTTTTGTTGTTAATGCTGTAGTTATTGTTGTTTGTGTGCCTTGTTATACACACTAGTAAAGAACTGTTATTCCTATCCCCAGATCTCTGCCTGAGAGCCCTTGATTTCAAAACTATAGTAATTCAGTGGGAGACGGTCTACATTTTCATTCCAAGAGAGGCTCCTGCCCTCCCTAGCAGACACCTGTCTTCCAAAACTGAGACAAATGCTCAGTAGAAAAGGAAAGCTGATGGTTTAAAGTAGCTGAAATATAATTTGTGGTAAGTATTTGCTACGAGTATTTTAAGTGGTATTTTTATCAATATTTTGAAAATAAGTACCTGTTCATTCCCTAGACCTGTGGAATGAAGTTCTGCTCTGTGTGTGCAGATATTAACTTTGATATGTGTGGTGGGTGTCAACGCTGGCCAAAATTACCAGTGCACTTAATCATTTCTTGCTGTGAGATATGGAATAGGAGAAGGGCAAAACAGGCTCAAACCTTAAAAGGTATAAAGAAGCTTTATTAACAGGACTACAAGAATAAGAATTATCAGAATAAAACCTCCAGAACACCTTTTCTCTCCCTGCCCAACTTCTTTCCTTTCCCAACTGACAACATGGAGACAAAACCTGGGATGTTAAATCAGTACCAACTATGCAATAGTCTTTCATCAGTTCTTGTAGGGAGTGGAGCTTTCTCTTGCCATGCCATGGAGACTTCTCCACAAGAAACAGTTCTCTTGTGGCTTTTCATTTCTATGAATAGAAGCTGCCTGGGAAAAGTTTTGCAATTGTGAATTGTCCTCTCATTTTCACAGCCCTCCTACAGCTGTGTCCGTGAGCCATGAACTTATGGGGTACTATTTTAAGGATGAGTTGTTTAAAGGCAAAGGTTTTCTTCATGTCTTTGTGATCATCTTCATTTTTGGGAACAGAGGTTTTCTTCTTCTCTCCCTGAGGCAAAGGGTCTTCATCAACTCTCAGGTGTCTCTCTCTGTTCAAGCTTCTCATGGAATCACAGCTACTCCAATATCTGCTTGGCTTTATCAATGGATGCCTCTGCTCACATCTACAGTTTAAATACTTCATCCCCTCCCATAATCTCTCATGAATTAAAGGAGATATTTCAGTGTATCAATGTCCATCTCCATGGCCTACCAAAAGAGCTTTCAGCCCCATTAGGGCATCTCCTCATTCTCCTTCCATCTGAGGCTTGACTTTGCTGACCTTGGTGTTTTCATGTTGTCTTTCTACGTCTCATCACTCTTTTACTCTCCCTGGAGAGAGGATTAAGGTCTCACCTGTGTAGTGAAAGGTTTAATATCTCACTCAGGCCTGGAGATGGTCGTGGACAGCCAAAAGGTCACGGTGTTGGATTTCAGGCTGTGCTGGGCTCCTTCCCTTTGCCTGGCAGCTGCTGGGAGAGAGGGGGAGGGCTCGGCCTGGGGCCTAGCAGATCCCAGCTCAGCACAGGCCGGGGTTGGGGGGGCTTAGTGTCCTTTGGATGTCAGCCCCAACCTGGGGCTGGGACCCCCTGGATTCATGTCCCCCACCCAGGAGCTGATGAGCACCACTCCAGGCTGCACAGGCCACAGGGGAGCGGGGCTGCCCTCACCAAAGCCCAGTTACCTTTTGACGCCAGAAGCCAAGAGAGAGCTTTCCTGGGCTAGCTGTTTTTAAAATGTGGATCTCGCAGAGGTGGATCCAACTTCTAAATGGTCCAACAAGTTGTCAACTCTCAGAACTGGCCAGCTATTGGTTTTTCTAGGCACAGAGGAAGCTCCCAGCAGCTTCTCTCAGAGAAATCACTTCCGTAGGTGGTCTCCCACTTCTTCCCCAAATGTCAATCAATGCAAAACCAGCACAGTATGATAAATACACATTGACAAATCAAGGCTGAGCTTCCTCCCACGAGCCAGCTTAAGAAATACTCACCTAGCAAACAGAGACATAACACAAGTAATGCAACACATGCCTCAGGAGAATCTTGTTTATCTCCCACTGAAGTCTTCACTGTGGACTGTGGTGCAGTCAGGTGCTCACAAGAAAACCTTTGGAAGGCAAGCAAGGGAGAAAATGCTGCAAGTTTTATTTCCATGAAGTGAAAGCAGAATCTTAAAGAGCAGCTCTGTGTCAAATATCAGACATGGGCAATCTCAAACGCCTCATATTCTGCAGTGCTTGTAAATATAACATCACACACTTGTTAGTAGGAGGAAAATAAGAATAAGACAGAATTTCCCTGTGAAATATGAAAACACGGCAATGACACAATAGTACAGAGGTGGAGGGCTCTAAGATGTGTTCTGACACTACAGCTGTCAGCCTCCCTGTACATGCAGATGTCATACTGTCAAAATTCAATAGGATGAAATAGGTTTTCATTTTAGATGAACAAGAACTCCAATCATAACCTCTTAGAATTCCAATTACTGTACTCTAGGTGAATGTGTTTAAATCAATTCAGCCTGTGGCACAAAAGTCCTTTGCATGTTGCCTGGAACTACAGTGCCAGTTGCAACACTGTGCTATCTGTACAATAGGGTAGACAAGGAACTTCCCTTAATCCCCTGTATTTGGTTTTTGTAACTCTTTTTAAATGTGTCTTTTAAGATTCAAGTCATCACTCTTACTGTCAGTCAAGGACTTAATTTCTCTTGTTAATGGGTGAAAGTCCCACCTGGATACTTGAGAGCTCTATGGTTGTTTAGAAATGATGGTTTATGATTAGCTAAAGAAAAATAGTCTTGTTCCATGTATTTTTGAAATACATGAGATCAGAGTACTGAGTATCATGGAAAGTAGCCCTAATTGCAGGAATGTCAGTTGGCATTTTTCTTGTATTTCTGAAGGCAAGAAATTTATTTTGCAGAAAAAATCATGTAACTGGTGGCAAAGTCAGTATACTTTTCAACATTGTATATGTGACCCTGAAAAAAATCTGGTTTGCAAATAGGTCCTCACAAAAGAATGCTCATGCATTGAAGTTAAAAAAAAATGCTGCCAGGTCTTATGTATCTGTTTTAGTATTGAGATAAAAACACAGCTAAAATATTTTAAACTATATAGTTTCTAACAAGAAAGTGTTGCCATTATAATTTCCTATTGTAATAGCTTGGAATGACAGTTGAGTTCCACTCATTTTTTATATTTATGACCTCATGCAACTTTCTGTATAACTTGTGCAAAAACTTTGCTTTTTTAGCCAGATGGGCTAATTTGTTGCACTCAAATCTATGCAATTTTAAGATATAAAGTTCTTATCTTGAAAGCTGTGCATTTAAATATACTAAGTTCCTATCTCCATTTAATCATAATCCTGAGTTTTACAAATGTGACTCAGTCCCAGAAACACACTGGAGCCTGGAGTGCATGGTTTCCTGTCAGAGATAGGCAGAGGAATTATTTAATTTGCTTTTCAGAGTAAGTCTCTATTGTGTGAAGGTGTTTTGCTGCAGTATCTTAAAAAAATTACATCTTCTCTGTATACAGTTAAGTCATGCCTATTGTGGTTTTCTGCAAGGATCTGAAAAGCTGACACAGGGATATTAATTTTCTCCCAGCAGTAAGTTCACTTGTGGCTGCCTGTATGCTTAAGTACATGTCTATTAGTATGGCAGTGAATAGTTGTCCTTCAAAGCCTCATGTGAAGGTAAGAGAATACTGAAGGTGCACCAAGACTTAACAGCTGAAACAGATTTTGTTTGTTTGTTTGTTTGTTTGCTTGAGAATTTGATGTGCAAGTTACTGAAAAGTACTAGTTAAAGTTTCATCTGTCTCTCTCTTCTCTGAAATTACTAGCAGAATAAAGCTGTCTGTAAAAAAGCAGTCTGACACTGCAGCTGGAATTGTTATAATTAGCATTAGGATATATTTCTATTGCAATAGCCAAAAAAAGCAATTTGTTTTGAAATCTTGTCTGCCTACTATGGCATATACATTTCTATAGCCTTGCAGCCTTGTTATACTTGTGCAAGTATGTGGTTGGCAGAGCACTTTCTATTTTAAAAAATTTAAAAATATGTATAGATTAAATCAACACAGTTTATTCCATGTATCTCCATCTTTTGATCTACTCTTTTTTTGAAAAATACATGAGATGTAATAGCTACAAAATAATACATAGCTCTAATAGATTAAAGTATGTAAGAGTATTATTTATCAGACATTTCATCAAATCCAGACCTGAAAAAATAATCCATATCTGGGCTCTGATAAAAATAACAGTCGGATATATTTTGATGACAAACTAAAATGAAATTCAGCTGTCTCACAGCACTGTTGATCTTTTCCTGTGTGCCATTTAATCTGGTAATGAAAGAGCGCTATCTCCCTCCCCCATATGTTTAACTGGAACTATTTTTTTCAGGTGCTAAGCACTTGTGGCTCCAAACCGAACTAGGTGCTTTGTGTAGCACAAATTTAGAATTCTGTTTCAACACAAAATGCTCTTCAACAAGTCTTTTTTATTACCAAGATGACCATCTGCCCTTGTAAGCTCTTGATAGTGCTATTTTGGGATGGTTTCACTAGCTAGTTCTGGAATGATCGGAACACCATCTTAACAGCAGCAAAAAAACTCATGCAAAACAAGTGCACTTAACTCTAGCTCTGACATGCTGGTAGATGATTCAAAATCATATTATATTTGCTTCAGAGGAAAAACCTTTAGAGAAAATAATGTGAATTAGTGGTGGAAGTGGCATTTAAGGCATGCTCACAGAGTTTAATTCCAGATTAAGATCCACTGTCTGAATGCCAGTGCACTCGCTCCCTTGCCATAAAAAAATCCTGTCTATCTCTTCACTTTAGCTGATTGCTAGAATGTAGAGAAAATGCTCACTGATAGAGTGACATACAAAATTAAGTGCTTCAGATTAGTACAGTCAGAATTTGGAGTGCATGTTGACTTCTGCCTCTGTGAAATGGTCCTTTCAGGCATTTAAAACAGGGTTTGGGGCAGAGAAGCTGTTTGTTCATTTTGTTTACTTAATGACAAATAGTATTTTATTGGTAGAGAGATCAATTTGAGAGCAGGATATGTTTTTCACAAAATAAGTGTTTGTAGTAAAATAATACATGTCCCATAGTAATCAGTGTCTGGCTTGACTGTGTTGTCTCGCTGGCACCCAGTCTAAGATTACTGGGAAAAATGCAAATGAAGTTCAGGGCAGAACCAGATTTACCATCCTCCTCCTTCCCCCAACTGCGGCTCTCAAGAAATGAATATACTTGAAGAATTTGAACAAAAAATAATAAAGAGTGAGCCTGTCAAATGCAGAATGTGTCACAGAAAGTTACTGATGATGTCTTTTAGGAACAGCTAAAATAACAGTGAGTTATGTCAGCACAGAGAACTGGAGAAATTAAAAAACCCTCCCAAACCTGTATCATATACTTCATGACATAAATGTGTGTTTTCTAGTTACACCATAGGTTCTTGTAAATGCCGTTCCTGACCAAAACCCACAGAAGCAAGAATTTATTCTTTAATCTCCTAGAAAGAATGTGGATAGTTGAATAGGGCATGTTGTGCTCAATGGTGATCCCTTAGAAGGGGAAGATGCATGCAGCACGTATTATCACCAGAGGTGATGAAATGGCACATTTTAGGGGCTGAACCTGCTTATTCTAATAAAAAATGTTATTTTTGGTCAGTGCTAAACTGAATAATCAAAAACACTCTCTTTTGCTGAACTGCTCTGTCCTGTGGAACTGGAATTAAGAGGTGTCTGAATTACTGTGGTTTTGCTGTGGCAAAGTTCAGCTAAAAGTTTGGTAGTTTTCTCCATTTGTTCAATGCTGTTTTAAAAGAAAAACATAAATGCAACAAACTTTACATTTTAAGCAGGTGTCCTTTTGTATAGGTGGGAGTCTTCATTTGCTTGGTTTAACCATGTTGTACATTTGTTTTCTTACATATCACTGCTCCAGGTTGTATCCCTTTTAGTGAGATTTACTTTATTATGCAAACTCTAATTTGATATGAAAAGTTGCAAATAGTTTATGCCTATGGCCTTCAGGGATTTAACTTCTGTCTTTTTTGAGGGATTGCACCTGCAATTCTTCTATTAGCAGAAACAAATGACTGCTCAGGACCTTTGAAAGGCACATCATAAATCTATTTGAGAATAGCCCTGATCCTCAGAAATACATTTCTTGTTATTTCAGAGCTGTTAATAAAGATATTTCTCTCTGGGAAAATTAAGTGTATAATTAAGGGAGTAGCTTTCAGTGTTTCAACAATCAAAATTATTTTGACCCTGAAATATGCTATAGCATGTCCCCAGGCTGCCTTCTCCTGGAAAGCATCACCTGAAGTTTATTAAAATCAAACCTTGAGCAACAAAAGCATTTTAAATTTGAAGTTTTTCTAGCAGGATGTATAGGTATAGGTATATGTAACAAGGCAAACAAACAAACAAACAACAGCAGCAGCACAGCAAAGAGAGCAGAGCCAGAAACCCAACCGCTGCCTTCTCTGGGCTGTCAGGCACTTTCCCCTTCGGTGCAGTTC
>NC_031771.1:8566950-8640508 GCF_001522545.3 Parus major | reverse complement strand
CCAGCAGATGCTCCCTCTGGGCAGTCGGGGGTCAGGGCCCTGGGTTTTCCCCGAGACCCCCAAGCAGATGGTGAGGGTCCTTCCCAGGAGATCTGGTGTTGAAAAGGTTCAGTGGCTGTTCTTATGAGCAAAGGCTCACCTACGGTAACAAGCAGTTGAGGACAGAACTCTGCAGTGGCAGCAAATTCTCCCCACACCAGCAGCCTGGCAGCAAGACTTATGACCGTCTACCCTCCAGTCCTGAGAGTGAGAGAGAAGCTGTGCCCAGTCCTTCACCTTCTAGCTGAAATATCGAGGTATCTGCACTTCCCAAGAGAAAGCCCCCCAGTTAAGGGACTGCAGCCAGCTGCGCCACTTAACCCCGTCTTGGCCACATCCTTTGTCTCTATTAAGCATCCATTGTTCTGGTCTCTTAGGCAACAAATGTGAGAATAATTCCTTAAAAGAGAGAAAATTAAAAAGGAACAAATCCTAACCTCCAACACCTACTCAGAGGTGAATGCTGATACCAGTAAGTAAGCAAAACTCACTTTCTTCCTCTGTAGTTGCAGAAGTGTCTAAAAAATACCAACAAGATTTGATGATAGCAGATAAAAGATAGTTTACTTAATTGTTTTTAAAAAAAGAAAGTAAATGTAATTAACAATAGACCGGAATGGGGATAGAAAGCTGGAAAATGAACTTGACTACGTGCATGTCATTATTGGAAAAGTTTCTGTAATCACCAAGTCATGAATTCTTTAAGTCCTTGGATTGTCCCTTTCTCTTTAATATTGACTAAATATGCTTCATCAGGTCCATGGAATCAGCAGTGCTTATTCTGTCTGTAAGAGATGTTACTTAAGATGCAGCAAGGCTTGTTTGTATGCAGGCCTGGGTACCAAGAACACTTGTCAGATCATAGCAGTCATAATGAATTGACCTGCATTCCCTTCCCAGTGGAGTGAATACCAAGAGCTTCCTAATACTTACTGATCTCTTTTTGGAGAGTTTCCAGGGGAATAACTTCGTTCCATTTTGAGTGTACTTTCTGTTCCATTCTGAGGATTTGAGTAACATGTAAAGTGCCTGAGTGATTGCAAGCTGCCAGAGGGATAAAATTAGGACTAAGCTTCCTTCTGAGATATCCCATACTTTATAATATTAAATATGGATGTGGAAAAGATTATCAACAGGACAGGACACGAGATGAGAACTCTTGAGTACAATATATTGATGTTCAGGAATAATTGGTTTTGGTGTATTAATAACCTGGTTTTGTTACACCCCTTAAAAATTATTAAACTGGATATACAGAAGTTAATGGTTTAGCCTGCTCCTCTGTAAAGCTGGAAGGCATGCTGGCAGGTTTTAGTTGGTGGGTAATTTGTCACATGGTACTGTTGGATCCTCAGTATGCTCAATGGTTAGTTTTGCACTTCTATAATTTCTTTGAAGAGTTTGGGTAGTGCAGCAGCAACCTGTAACAGGAAGTTCACAGAGCAACAAAAATCAAGGAGATGTGTTCTCAGGATAGCCAGTGTTCCCCACTTGGAGTTGTACTCCACACACTCCCCAGTTGCCAGTGGGGAGTGTACATTTGCCAGTGGTGATGACTGGTTGGAAAATCAGATATATACTTTTATTTATTAACACTCAAGGAAAAAAAAAGTCACTCCATTATCTCTATTATTGGGAAATGTACTGCATATGAATCAGTTGGAAGTCCTGAGTGCTGCATAGCTCATGGGAACTAAGTTCTTCAGGAGGGTGCACAGAGAACAAGACATTTCACACCAAAATCCAATTTAGATGATGTTGATAAAGTGGTGTCTCTCACCCTGGAGAGACATGTTTTCATGTCACAGGTTCGCAGACTTCCACAGAGCTCCTGGTGCAATCAGGAAGCTTTCCTGGGAGATTGTGATGCTCAGTTGTGACAATAGACTCAGATACTGGCTGTGGTTTGTCTCTGTGTTTGTGTTGTTGGGAAATGTTTGAATTTCATTGTCTATTCAGCAGTTCAAAACTACTGGAATGTTTCTTTAGGCATCCTTTGAGAAGTTCTTTTTTTTTTTTTTTGTCTTCTGTCCTAAAAGAAGAAGTATTTCTAACCAATCCTGAATTCTAAATTCTGATGAAGATGATTTTGATCAAAAAAGATGTTACATATTCCTTGAAAAGGCATTCGTGTTGGGTGTGGTTTTAATCTGAGTTGATGGAATTAAAGAGAAATTATTTGATACTGCTTAACAAGCAAAGATTGATTGGTCAGGTATAACAATACACTTCCTTTCCCTGAAAGCCTGTTTCAGATTGAATTCCTGTTTCAGTGTCAAAGATAACTTGATCAGCTTGTAGTG
The DNA here is from genome assembly GCF_001522545.3 of Parus major. Taxonomy (NCBI): domain Eukaryota; kingdom Metazoa; phylum Chordata; class Aves; order Passeriformes; family Paridae; genus Parus; species Parus major. Next base: position 8,638,166 of record NC_031771.1, on the reverse strand, counting down.
AGCTGTAGCTGAATTGTATGTAGTGACAGAGATTTGTGTGATGGGAGCATCTGTATGTGTATGAGAAAGAGGGGAAGAAGGGAGGGATTTTAGCTTGTTTAGAAAATAAAATGCCTCATTAACCTAAATATGACAGTATCAGAAGCTGTGAGGACTGTCTTCCAAACAGCATGCCATGAGCCTGTTTATCTGCTGCTCTGCCAGCTGCACTCACATTTTTGCCTAACTGCTGGTTCTTTTTCCTGGCACTTGGATGAACCGACCACTGTCTCTGCCAGAAAAAAGCATTGTGGGGAAAGACTGCCTGAAAAACAGCTGCTGAAAAAATTATCTGCTCAGTGTAGTGGGAATGCAGGGGCAGAGAAGAGAAGTGCCAGTTCGCCACTGTTCCCTAAACCTGAACACCAGAAAGAGGCTTCATGTCCTCTGCCTGGAGCCTTCAAGATATGTGCATTTGGGAGTGATGTGTCAAAGCTAGTGGAAGAAAACGATTTGATGAGAAAAATCTGGCTGCAAAAGCTGGTTTGTTTATTTTTTTTTTCCTTGTTGGGAGTGATCTTTAGAATGATCACCTTTTCTATTTTGCTTCCCTTCTTCAAAAACTAAATGTAAAAGGAGTTATAGGACAGAATATGAAACCTAATAATTTTATGTGTTTGTCACCATACTGCTTTCCATACACAGTAGTTTTCTCTCTTCCTTGAATAGATGTTTCTCCTTTAAACACTCTGCAAGTGTTACTTTTTGTGGGGTTTGTTGCTTTTTGTGTTTTTTTAAAATAACAGAAAGGTCACAGTGCAAAACCTAGCAACATAAACAGCAATTATGAATTAGAAACAAATGGAGAAATACACATTTGTGTCCAGAAAGTTTTTTTACATAAACTGAATATAAATACAGTGGAAGCAGAAGAGGTTGAACTGCTGCCAGCAGGAAAATTATATAATTGATGTGTTCATCTATATTCTGTGCTTTGATATATAGCTCCACTAATGAGGTGGGTCTCAGACCCAAAATTTGGTCTCTGTTCCTTGTGTAATATTCTTGACTTATACAGCTCTATGAGGAATATGCCTGCAGCCTTTTGGAAATGAAACACAGCCCTTCTAGGTAACACGCATTGTTGTCTGACTGATTTCTGGGTCACACTTTTTGCTACTTCCCATCTAGTGGAAGATGGTGGTGGGAATTGGTACAAACAGAAAATTAGAACCATGTAGTGCACACAGCAATTTATCTCTCCCACAGCAGTGATGTTTATTTAGATGTATTTTCCTGTTTGCTTTCACGACTGAGTTCTCCTTGACCATTCCTTTGCTAATTAATCATGCTCTTGTACTTAAGCAGAAACTGATCTGTTGGGCAGATTGATTTGCTGATGAATTACATGAAGGTTAGGAAAAAGGATGAGGCTGATGTGTATGACTGGAAAAATCAGGTTGTCCTGCTGGTGCTTCACACCAAAGTATTGGTGTTTTGAAAAATAACTGAGTCTAAGCTGAATATTGCATTACCTGGACTCCTGAACCAAGGAGATGATTCTGGGTGAAAATTTATTTTACTGTTTTGTTTCATTTCAAGATTATCAAACTTTTTTTTTTTCCCCTTGCTCTCTTTTAGTTTTCTGTCTGAATTCTCCTCATTTGTCTGAGCTGTCCTTGTAACTTTGCTCCCTCCTCATGCATGCACACACATGTTGAGAAATAAGTTTCATAGCTCCATCATTTTATTTCAGAGGGGCATAAAGATGAGAGATCTTCAGGCTTTCTGTGTCCTCCTTCACTTCTATTTCCATCTTTCCATTTCTTGTCCCCTAAAAAGAATCCCACAGACCAGTATTTCTTTTTGGAGTTGCTATTTTTGCTGAAGACATTGGTGTTGCTGATGAGTGACTGTCTCTGACCCCTGTTCCATGTGTCTCCGCCACAGTCGGAGGCTTAACACAGATGGGCATGTTTTGATGATTTTTTTTCTGTACTCCTGAAGAGAATAATAATTAATAGTGAGAGTACAATATACTCTTATTTCCTAGCATTCTGTCTCTTCAGTCCCAGTGTATTTTTATGGTAATGTGTTCTCGAGTGAAAATGAGGAGGCTTCAAAACTGGAAACACTGCATTTTAATAGGTAAGTTTAGAATAATTAAAAATGTTTTGCTATTGATATACTCTAGATAAAAGCATGAAAGAGACTAAAGATACAGACCAGAAGTTCCAGATGTATATCCCAGACTCACACATGATTCTGTAATATGTACCTGGAAATGAGATCCCAATGAGGTGAGATCTGAACAGCATCTGTTCACTGATCCAAAAGCACCTTCTCTTCTGCTCTGCCCAGCTTGGCTTTGCTATTTATGCATCAAAGTTAGCATTTAAACCTTTACTGGAGGTATGATTCCTCAGCTTTGAAAAGGCACAGATCTTGAGAAAACAGGTGACAAACCATTTAAAGGACATCTTATTGCCAGATTTATGCACACAGCCTCAAATAGGAAGCATGCCACCAGAGTGTCGTGTCTGCTGTCCCGAGCAAAAAAAAACCTGGCTTTGGGAGAGGGATTTAGTCGCTTAAACAGAGATTTCCAGTACCATTGTAGGCGTTGTAGCATACCCTGGGCTCCCAGAGGTCCTGCATTGTCACTGCCAGCCCTGGGCAGCTTCCTCACATACTTTTAAGGAGCAAAAAGTGGCACCTCTCTTAAGGCCCCTGAATTTGGCGGCAGGAGGAAGTGTCTGGGAGGACTACTGGAAAAAAATGCCAGGAGCCTTAGACAGCAGGGGAAGAACAGCCAGATCACATGATAAGGGAGATGTGAGTGAGGCATATATAGTGTAGGTTCAACACAGAGAGTTGTGTCAGGCAGATAATGAAAGAAACTTAAAAGGTAAGAGCCTGGTTTTAATACACTGGCATGTGCTTGTTGACAGGAAATCATATTAGTGACTTCCTGCTGCTGTAGCAGAAAAGTAGTTCAGGCTGGATTTGTCTTTCCATAGATCTTTTAATGTACAAAATATGTTGATGTTCTGTGGGATAGACTTGACAAAACTCCTCTCCAAAGGGTTCACAGTCTGCAAATTCATTTACTGTAGGTGACTAATATGGATCAAATTGATGGTTCACAATTGTTTTGAAGTAGATTGGTCTTGGCATGAGGAGGAAGTAGGAAGCCCAAAATTAGGGGTAAAGAAAATGTATGCAGCAGAACCATGACTGGAGAATCATTAGCAATGATATATATCACTAACTAGGCCAGACTTAAAATCCAAATGGGAGGAAATGTGGATTATGAGTGCTGCAGTGGGAAGCAGTACCTGAATAAGCCATGGAGGAGTGCTCCTTTCATTTTTATGAATTTAAACAAAAATTTCTTGCATTTAAACATCTGGCTGTAGACAGACTGACTTGGGGAGCTGCTCAGAATGGGACCAAGTCAAGTCACCACTGCTGGGCAGACCTCTGCTCTGCGGCAGCCCAGGTTGGACACGGGTCCCCCAAAGGAAGAGGTGAGGTGGGAACAAGGGAAAACCAAGACGTGGGGAGCCTGGAGAGAATGGTTTATCCTATGTAGAGGCAGGACTGTGCGTCTCAGTGGCTGCAGGGCCACGTGCTCTGAGTCCTGGCATGGCACCGGCAGCTGGCTGGACTCTGTCCTGCCCTGACCTAAAGCTGTCTCACGCATCTATCTGCCTGATCTGTCTAAGCCTGGAGCTGGCTCAAGTTACCCGGTGAAGTACTCACTATTATTCTAATGAGTTGTCAAGAGCTCAGATCTTAGCCAGCAACATGTGGTCAGTATATTTGGATTGTTATTTTTAACTTTGTAAAGAAAGAAAACAGTTGATTATATTGTTTAAACTGTGTTTCTTCTAAACAGGAATTTCCTTTTTAGCACTGCCATATCCCTTAGCATCTCCTTTACTTATTTCATAGTTTTTAGTTGCAGTATCAACTACAAAATAATGTCTTCAAGTCAAAAATATCAGACATTTAGCTGATAGTGCAGTATATGCTTGTACAAGGTCCTTGTAGTTTTCTTTCTTTTCTTAGCTCTGAATTTCAAAGTAGATGTGACACAATTACATACTTGAAACGGGTGTGACAAAGGCAAGGTACCATGGCTGAAGAATAATTAAGTTTTTGCCATAAAAAAGGTGGATTAAAACTTCTGCAATTAATAAAATGGATTGCTTAACACATTAAATAAGCATCCATTCATGGTCCATAAAGAGCTATATCACAAAACTTACTGAGATCACAGGAGAAAAATAATATTGGGAATATTGCCTGGGAATATAAAGGCACTATGACTGAGTTTTGTATCTTCCTTTCAAGAAATCTTTGCTACCAAGCTTTGATATTTTTGAGTGCTGTTATCTCTTGACAGAAAGGTATATTAGATGGTGTCTAATATTTGTGTGTCAGTGGCATATGTGATATAAAAGCTACATCTGCTTAAGGTAATAATTTTTTTTTAAAAAAAACTATTTCCTTGAATTTGTTATAATGTTATTTTTTCATTTATCAACACATTCTATATACTAAGAGTTTTTGCACATTAATCTTCACCAACATTGTTCTGAGCTGGAAAGAAGAGTAAGAGATCCATCTGCCAGAAAAAAGACATGCCTGGTTCTTGTTGTAATTAAATGTAGGAAAGAAAGAAACCCAAACCAAACAATGAATACAAATGGTAGGCAGGTATGAAAGTGGGTTAATTAAATGTTAAGCTCTCCATTTCCGCTCACAGTGGCATACATTTTGGTTTGGTTTTTTTTTCCCTAGTTAATTTGTTAGGGGTTTTGTTTGGTTTTCTAAAATATGCTATATTCTTATTGTTTTGAACTTCCCATTTCAGTGCTTTACAGAAGCCTTTTTTCACTGTCAGCACTGCTAAGGGAAGCTGCTATAAGGGGAGTTTTTAAGAAACTACTATCAGTGTTACAGAGGCCAAAACTTGTAACTGTCCTCTGAATTTTTGAGTGCTGAATAATCTCCCAAAATGGAAGAAGTAGAGGTGCTAATTAATCCTCCTTATAATATATTAAGAGCTCTGATTACTTTGTAGTTAAATGTAGAAAAAATATAAGAGGTACAATATTAATTAAATATGAGTAGGATTGTTATTCTTAATGACTCTTTTTATGTAGCATTGCTTATGCCTGGAGAATGACTGCAAGTGTGTCAGAAAGTAAAAGGAGAAAAGTTGAAAACCATATTTTTAATATTCCTCTCCTTTTCTTACCCACCATGACTATTGCAGTCACCTGCTATGAATTTTACTGTATTTCAAAGTAGTCTTTTTACCTGCACTGATGTAGTTCATTGTCACATAGTGTCACATTGCAGACCTCCAACCCTCATCATTCAAATTTCCATCTGTTAAGTTCCTGTTTCTAGCCTGTTTTTCCAACCTGTCGGTTTTTCAAAATGAGACCATAAAGTGTTGTAGGTTTCTTCTTTGTCACTTTTCTGTGTGAGACTTGAAAGTGTAGTTATTGTAAGTTTCCTCTTTTTTTTAAGGCTTTTTTTTTTTTTCTTTTTATTCCCCAAAGAAGCTATGAGGTCCAGAAACAAGAAAAGATGAGGTTCATGCAGAACTACTTATTTTTTTTCTTCCTCCTCTCATTTCCTTAGTACTTCTGCTTGACATTCTGATCATTTTTATCTGAGGACTTGTTTCTGGAAAAAAGAGGGATAGCTTCCCCTCAACCTCACTAGTGTCTTTAGATGAGCCCACCACCCCTACTCTTTTAAAATTTGCTGGAGCATGTTGGGAACATCCCATAGTTGTTGAGTGCTTTGTGGCTACCCAGAGATTCAGCAAGGTGTGAGGATGTGCAGCTTCTGCAGCAGGATCCTAAGCAGGTGGGGTTTTATTTCAGGAAAGACTTGGAGAGCTGTGTGTTCTCCACTGTGCTTTGTAGTGACATTTGCATGTTGGAGGAACAGGCACATAGCAAAGTCACTAGGGAGTAAGCACAGCCACCACCTTTCTAAGTGCTTCCATAAATTTTCCAGCCCAAATCAGAGCCCCCATCACAGTCAAGTTTTCCAGTTATGTTTATGAGAAGTTAATTGAGCCCAATACATGAATTTTTGGGTACAATTAAGATTTTCATTACATTTCCACAATATGATCTCAGGTATTAAGATTAACTATGCTTGTTACAGAATCCCCACAGAAATGTAAGATACCAATTGTACTGTTCCTTGTCTTTTCCCGCTGTGCTGTTATGAATATGCATGTACTTAGAAAGAGGAGCTGGTTTTGTTCTGAAAATTCAGTGTTTTATACTTTGTACATGGGAGGAGAAAGCTCTTAAACCTGTTCATTTTCTTTTTTTTTTTTTTTTTTTTTACTTGCCCATTAATGAATTTTTCATACATAGGTCTCAGAAGACAAAGCATGAAAAAGTAGAGTACCTGAATTCCCGTGGATTTTAATTTTGTGCTGCTTTTTGGTAAAGAAGTGCTGAAGTAGTGATGCGTACATCCAAATCTGTAAAAGGCACTGTGAAATGTATAATATGTGATCCTGGGAAGATCCAGATGTGTTTAGGTACAGGAGCCTCTGACTCTAAAACAACAGCTACTCATAATAAGCATCCCAGCTGAAGCCTCATGTTTTGAATGCAAAAGAGACAATTCTGTGAGAAGAAGCTGGGTTCTTTACCTTTGCTAACTTACAGTTTTCCTTTCCCTAGATTTATTCCCATCTCTTTTTTTCTTATTATTCCTTGCTTTTTGGTGCTTGCTTGTAGAAACCTATGATAGATGATGTAATGGATAGAGAGTAATAGAGAGAAAGACAACAACTCTGCATACTTAAAATCTCTATGGTCCTGCTGGTACCAACATTTCTCATACAGCATCAGTTTCAGAAGAGCTTCCTGGATGATGAAGTCTTTTACAGACTTCATGCTTGGTTGTGCCACAGATTACACTAATGGTTCTAAGACCTTGTTGAAACTCGGAAATTAGGAAAACTGCAGGAAAAAAAAAAATTAGATATTTTCTCCTCTTGTTTTAAAATATGTCTGATGGTAGCATGACTTTTCCAAGTCTATAGAACTATTGTAGCAGAAAAGTCCTAAATAAAAATAAATCATAAAGCTTTTGTCTCGATGCAATATTCAGATGTGATGTTTAGGCAATTGTCAGCACTTGAACCACCCTGATTTCTTTTTCTTTTTTTTTTCTTTAATGTGCTTCAGAAATTAAAATAAAGGCATGGAGAAATTTCTAACACACAAAAACTGTGAAATCGTCTCACCTCATAAATGCTACGTTTGGCCTCTTGAATTTTATGGTCCTTAACTATTATTCAAGGTGATCATGAAGAAATTTTCTAGTATCTGAGGGGGAGTCATGTTGCTTTTGAATCTCACTGAAAATGACCATATCTGGCTGCTTTCTTTTTCCTGCTGAAAAAGTACACTGCAGTAGGTGTAAAATTATTGGTACAGGAAATGGTTCTAGACAATGAAGAAAGTTATTTCTTCCATAGTGTAATTTTACAGTGAAAACCTTCTCTTTCTCATCTCATGAATTCTGTTAGCTCCATCTTTTCTATTTCAGTTAGTACACTCAAGATTCAGAAGAGATCCTCTGTCATTAGAACATAATGTGATGAAGCATTAGAATATTACTTTGTATATTTAATAGTGTTCATAATATGTGTCCACTGTGATTAGTTATCTTTGTCATTAGAATCATAGTACGGTTCCCATAATGATTTTTTTTGGATCCATTCCTTGTTTGTGTGTCCTGCACTCTGAAAAGCCCCATCTAATCTGGTGTTAAAAGGCCATGTTGTGCTGCAACTTATATTAAAGGCTGAATGATTTAGAAGAGGTGAGCAAATGTTCTTTTAATCTAGAACATAGAAAAAAATTGATTTCTGAATATTGAATTTGGATTTGGATTAATTGAATTTGGATAGGAAGATGTATAGAAATGGAAAAACATTTAATGAAAATTTTTGCAGAAAGTTTAATTTTACATTCTCCACCAATGTTTTATTAATATTTTTAATATAAATTATATGTTGATTTTTTTTTTTCATTCTGTACTCACATAGATGACTCATCCTACAGGGAATAATCTTTTAGTTGTCTGATCTGTTATCAGGTCCATGAATCCTCACTCCAGTTGTTTCTGATCTTATATTTTAGTCACTTTTTAGTTAGAAAAGAAAGAAGAATACTGTTCTGAGCAAAAACGCTACAATGATGATGATGATGATAAAATTTCTAAACAATTATATGAGATGAGCTGTAACAGAGTTACTCATATCTAAATGCAGAATGAGAATAGATATCAAAGAGAAGTAAATATACTAGTACTTGAAATCTGCTTAGGAGAAAAAATAATATTGGTTTTACTAAAATACCTATATTTTACATTACTACACAATGTGATTCTGATATAATTTAAGCTGATCTAAGGTAATTTGCTACATGTGTACCATGTGTACCAGTAGCTGGATTAGAGGTTGCTTCTTGTCATTTTGTTGCTGTAATAATGCCCACAAAATGATGCTTTTCTTCTGTACTCCTTTATGGATGCAGTAAGCCTTAGTTTATAAATGGACTACAGAAAAAATCCTGGATGATGCAGAAATATTTGGTTTATACTTTGTCCCAAGAGGGAAAACTGGATTTTTAAGTCCATCTTACCAATAATAGGATGGTGGGATGAAAGTAGGCAGAGAAATGAGAATTAAAAGTTTTCTTTGTTCCTAGTTTACTGGACATAGGAAAGCTGATTTCTGTTGTTCAGTAAATCTAGGATAACAAATGTTTACAGGACTATCTTCCTTTACTCAGTCATAGCATAGCAGAGAAACACAAAGGTAGGATAAATTCATTCTCATTACTCATAGGAAAAATCGTATTTTACTGCCTCATGCTCAGTATTTATTAATTTAGTCAGGTTCCTCCTGGAGCATAGAATAGGGGGAAGATTAGGCACAAAATTTGAATGACACCCTTATGCTTTATTTAGCTGCAACATTATGGTTTAAATGGATGATCCATCTGGTATTTTCATCCTACATAGAAAGCTCTTTCTTGAAAACTGTTTATTATGAGAAAGACTAATTAGACTGTCAAGTTTAATGCAGGGTATTCAAATTAAAAACCTCACCAAACAGTAATGTATTTATGGGAAACAGGTTTACTGACCATCTTCCATTTCCTGACTTTAACATAACTCCTTTTATTGATGTCAACCTTCTATGTGGCAGTAATGGGCACAGAAGCAGCAACCTCTGGGGTTTCTTTGTCCTGCTTCATGCATTTTCTTTCTTGAAGTGCATTACAAAAGGGATCCACAAAAGACAAAAACCTAAAGCATTTTGTACAAGATGTGGTCCCGGTCCTTTGTCAATCCAGGTGCTTGAAGTCTAATTACCTCATTTATCCTACTAGAGTGTTCAGGCAGCAGAAGCAAACAGAAGGGTTAGGTTGAGAAGCTGAATAGCTGGCCCCAAATTGCTTGTTCTGTCAAACCAAGGCCTGAGAGTGAGGAACTTTAACACTTTCCCTAAATACTCATTAATCAAGACATGCTTCTTTGATACTAGATTTTAAATCTTTTTTCCTGTTACTAGGAGTCTTAATGCTAAAAAGGTTTAGGAAACTTCAGCTTTTATATACAATCATAGAAGCATAGAATGGTTTGGGTTGGAAGGGACCTTCAAAGATCATTGAATTCCAACCCCTCTGCCATGGGCAGGGACACTGTCCACTATCCCAGGTCGCTCAAAGCTCCACCATACGTGGCCTTGAACACTTCCAGGGACAGGGCATCCACAGCTTCTCCAGGCAACCTCTTCCAGTGCCTCACCACGCTCATAAATCCCTTTAGCTTAGAAGAGAGAAGGATGTCAGGCGTTCTACCTATGGTGGTCCTGATTTCAGTTTGGGTGCTTTGGCTGGTTAACCACTTTATTAACAGTTTATATGTAATTTAATCAGATTCGAGGTATCTGAGAAAGTGCGTTCTAATGTTTTGAAGAAAAACTATTCTAGAATTTGATGGCCAAATACACACAAGTTGGCAAATTGAGTTTTTTGGCAGTGGCAATGGATCCTCGAATGCAGAATGTCTGAGGGCTTGTGCCTGAGGCATGATATGTGCCATGGCACCAGTTCACCCAGGATTTTTCCCATCTTAGACCGAAATTATCTTAAAAAATGTTTCTTGGGCAAAAAGAGGCTGGATACAGCCCCAGCTAAAACTTTGGAGGTCTACAGATTTGTCTAAAATTATGTGAGAACATCTTGACTTCAGAAGACATTTAATCATGACTCTTTTGGACTAGCTTTTAAAATCAGTTTAGGGGAATCTCCGGAAATTTGTCCTTGTAGATGGTATCTCCCCTTTCTGCTTAGATAAAGACTTAATCCTTAGAGTCTGATTATGTTCAGACTCAAGAATTTGGCTTAGAACCCATATAGGTACAAAAGTGCAGTAGCAATGCAGATTCTTTGCAGCCATGAGCTAAACTATAAGTTTGTGAAAAACTCCGACAGGCTTCCACTAGTTAAACAGCAGTGGAAGAAAAGTTCACACATGGAACTTGACTTTTCCATTGAAGTTAAGGCATTTTCATTCAAAAAAAGAAAAGGATACAGTTTGTTTTTCTTTTGGAACTGGAAATGAGTCTCTCAGATTTTTGAATTCTGAGAAGCATTTTTACAGATTTTTTTTTCCGCTTAGTATAATCACTGCTTCCACTTCCCAAATCTTTTTGTTTAGTTGGTCAAACTGAGCAGGATGGTGGTTAATTTTTAAAGAGTTATTTAGTAGCCTGGCATCATTGCAAGAGTACATTTCTATATCACTAAAGGCATTGCACAGAAAATTATTTACCCAACTTAAGCTAGAATTCAAGCGAATATTTCTGTGATTTCAGAGTTGGTTTTATGACAGTATAAATTTCATTACTTTCCTATTAAAAAAATCTGAAACGGTACTGTTTCATTGTATATTGCCTGTAGTTTGTGTGTGGCAAAGAACCAAAACCTCGAGATGAAACTGTATGTTTTTCTTTTTATTAATAAGCTGTTCGCTAAATAAATTTCCATTGTCAAGCGACTAAGACAGTAAAATATTTATGATACAGACATAGGATAGTTTATTTTAAAGTCTGTGTAACAAATATCTGGCCAAATGTCTGGACATCTTTGGAAAATAGAAATTTTTGGGATTGATGGTCAAGGATTCTCATCGCAGGCACTAACTCCTAATGAGTGCCAAATGAGCACCTGTTCTCCCCTCTCCACAAATGTGTTGCATGGATGACATTGTGATGGCTGCTTGTTTGTACTGTAACTTGACGGTCACTCTTCCTTAGGTCAGCTCTGTTTTACTTCACACATCTGGGTACACCTTGTACACAGCAGGATGTCAGTGCTGTTATTCAGCTGTGGTCTAGTCGACCTATACTTATGCACTAAATCAGTCCATTAAGCTGCACTTAAAAATTATTCTTGTACTTATTGCTCTATATTAAACAACATAGTCAACTCTTTTGTCAGTATTTGTCAGTTCTTCAGAATTTCAGCAATTCTGAAATGCCTTCAATGCCCACGAGCACTTAACATTGCAGCCTAAACAAAGGCAGCAGAGTTTCCACTGGCAATGTAGTGTCTGGATTGCTACTTTTTTAGCTTTGGATGGATTTAATGCTTCTGCAGGGAAGTGAGCTCAAGGAGGAGGTGCACTACAAATTACAGTCCGTGTCTGGCAAAGAAATTTGCAGAAGATATGCCTCAGATACCTGTTCCCAGCCCAGCCATTGCAGATCTTGCTCCTCTAATCTGCCATGGTGCAGTGATTTCTGAGGTACCTGTGTTAAGCCATGTCTTTGCCCTCAAGGTACTAAACAGGCTTACAGAGTGAAAAACCCTTGTCTGCACAGTTCCTAAGGATCAGGTTAGTCCAAGGCTGTCCTGGATGTTTGGGAAAGTTCCAGCAAGTCACTAAGGCTGGGTTGTGACTTTTAGAACCAGGTACCTCATAGTACCTATGTGCACATCTCCTTTCCTCTTTGCAGTGTGCAGTGTACTTTACTTATCTTAATGTAGTGTATAGTACTTGCAAAATACTTAAAGCCACACAGAATAATGGTTCAATTTTGAAGCCTGGACAAAATAAATTCTTAGAACCTGTGTAAGTGTGAAAATATTAAGGAGAGGATACACAGGTCCTCATTTTAAAAAATCCCCAAGTATTGCTGTGATGTTGTCAGCTTGTTGCTGTCCAGCTGCTCAAAAAAGCAGCAGCTGCTGTGCCTCACTGCCTGCTTCTTTCCTGGTAGGTGCTTTATGATTTAGATCACTTCTTTGGGTGCAGAAAAGCAGATCTCTAATTCAGCAACAGCTGTTTACATTGACTTGACAGTGAGAAATAAAACCATTTGAAAATGATCACTGCAAAGATAGAGAAGAATAGGCCTGACTAATAAAAATCTGCTGGAAGCAAAAGATAAAGAAGACATACTGCTGGGGTTTAGCTCTCTACTTAGGAACATAAAAAACATACATGCAATTTTATGCATTTAGAAGTAAAGTGTTGTTAGATGAGGTTTATTTGTCATTTTAAAGACAGGTTTTCATAATATGCATTGCTTGTAGTTCTAGAATAATATCAACTCAGAAAGCAGCTTTCATGTTTTATGTAGGCATTTTAAGCAAAGAGTAGGCTGTTGCCACATTAAATCCTTTTGCCTTTTTTTCTGGAGAAGAAATGCTTCCAAACTGTGCAAAGACAGGAGAAAGACTAGACTGTGCTGCTTAATATTTGTGACTCTTTATGCCCTGTGCTTCTAGCAGAGTGTGGCATGGCTAGTGGGGAGCTCCCCACTTCAAATCAGATTGTCTAATGGTTAATCAGCATTTTGTTGATATGCTGAACAACAGCAGCTTATTCAGGAATAGACTCGGGAAAGTAGGGAGGGGCTCTTCTGAGAGCAAGCTGTTTCAACCAAACATTTTCCTTTTAGTGATTCATAGGATTAAATTTCAGGCTGTTGCCTATGGAACCTGGCATTAGCAGCCAGCACATTCATCACATTGGCTTTTTTCTTCAACATCCCTTATGGAAAAAAAATAAGAGCCATAGTTTCACCATCAGTCTCCCTTCACGAGCTGCTAATGCTGTGCTTACATTTTTCATCATTTTTTAATACTGACCAGACCCTGGGTGATTAAATTCACAGTCCCATAATCTTTTTTCTTTTCAGCACATACAGAATAGTCCTGGAATGAGCTTTTTTGAATTTTGAATTTTGAAATTGATCTATGCTACTGTTAGTCTCCTTCCTTCATAGACAATTTTTATTTCTCAGCATATCTGTGGGAACTATCCACATGTAGCAAGATTTTTTCCTTTTCACCTAGAGGACAGATGGGGATTGGGTTACGTTTATTGTGTTTTTTCTTGTTTTGATTAGGTCCAGTAGATCTTCCTTTGGCTGCTGAGTTCCAGTTTATATAGTGCTTGGTAGGGGTTCTGAGTGGTGAAGCCTCTTGTGTTCATCTTTGTCTCTTTTCCTGACATACAGGGGGCAGGGAGGACATAAGTCTAGTTAGAGTGAACGAATCTGTGTCTTGTACATGCTGCTCACAGGCTTTGCTGTCTCTCATCCACATTACCGCTGCAGCCGAAGAGCGTACCCCAAGAGCACCCTGGTGCAGACCCCATGTGCTTTATCTGTATAGATCACTGCAGTGTGTTTGTGCAGGGTGAATCCAGACTGTAGCTCCAGCTTTCACAAAGCCTCTTCACAGGGGAAAACAAATTATGCTGGCTAGCACGCAGCATTTGCTAGGAGGTGAAAGCCTAATGAAATCAAGAAAATGTGCGGTTCTCACAGGTTGCAGTAAGTGCAATGGGGATGCTGAGAAACAGTCAACGCCTGGTAATAGGCATTAAAACTATAGATAACCTTGCCTTTTCAGGACTGCATTTTGCTTTACTCTGTGAAAATGATGTAAGAACATATTTTGACATCACAGAGATGAGATTTCAACCAGCACAGACAGGGCTGAACTAATAATAGCGTAGGGGACAAGACAAGAAGTAGACAGCCCTGTGCCTTCAGCTCAAAGCCTCCTTCTCCACAGTTTGCTTCCAAACAGGTTGAATGATGTAGGGAAACACTTCAATTCTGTCTTAATGTGATACATGTTTTCTACCTGTTTCTGTAAGCTCAAATGTGAGTATCTCTACTGTATGCCTAGGTGTCATGCAATGAGGGTAGGAATAAGAGATTTAAAAATCTGTATTTTCCCTGGAGATATTTAGAAGATGTATAGATGTGGCACTTACAGCCATGTTTTAGTCTTGGACTTGGCAATGCTGGTTAAATGGTTGGACTCAAAGGCCTTTTCCAACCTAAACAATTCTATGATAACGGGAAACCTCAGTGTGGAGTCACAGGGTCATAGTCTGTGTATATCTTTTGGGAATGTTGTGTTTGCTTAGCTGGACTTGCTAAACTTGAACTAACTGCAGGGAAGCATCATGTCTCATTATATACCCATGTTATTGCTACCTGGATATTTCTGTCCATGGAGAGTGTGTAAATGGCATGGCATGACTGTGTGTTATCTGGAAGATTCCATAGTCAGAAGAGTCTCCTGGATTGATACAGGAGGATTTTTAGCTTCTAGACAAATAGCTAGAAGGGTTGTGGATAAACCTCAGGAGTGTCATCACAGGTGGTGGTCCTCTCCATTCCATTTCCAAAGGTTGGCAAGCATCCAAAACAAAGCACCCCTTTAGCCCCATGTAGTTCAGGCACCAATTATATTTAATTTTGTAGCCCAGGGTCAATCTGCCTCAGCCCAAGATACGATAGAAAAGTCTTTCCTTACAGTTCCAGTTCTGCCTGTTTTGGGTCAGTTTATCCAGTAACTTCTAAGTAGACTTGTAAAACTCCAGCAAGGTTTTGCCATCAGAGCATTTAACTAATATTGTATACCAAACAAAAACATTTGAAAGATTAACTGCGTGCCTGTTGTGAGTATGTACTATTTGCTTATATAACAGGTTTATTTATGTGGACTTTTGACAGTTTAATTTCACCAGCTCTTTCTAAAAATGAGGTATTTGATGATCTTAGAGGTTTTTTTCCAACCGTAATAATTCTGATTATATAAAAATATAGAATAGCAAGAGCAAAAATTGATTTTGTGAAAATTTAGGATAGAAAGAGCAGATATTATACTTTTTAATGTAAACAGTAGGAAGCTAATGAATTAAGCAATGACTGGAAGACAAAAAGCATTGTGTTATTGACTAGAAATGTGAAGTGTCATGTATCATTCAAATCTAAGTCCCCCAGGAAGAGGTCACATAATGTACATGAACTGCTGAACAGTTTAATAAACAAGGAAACCAAAAAGGGCAGCATTTGCTGTAACCCAGACATGTACTTAATGCATACAGGTATTTGTAGCCAAGAAAAAACATGGGGTTTAACAGTGAAGTGTTTCTTAGTGAGAGGAATTGGTAATACCACTGTGGTTAAGCAGATTAGAGCAATACAGCTGTCTTCTTCTCTTACAATGCAAGAAAATTTTATCAAAGCTTTGAAACTTTTGGGCATTCACTTTTCCAGTGAGGGGTAGTGACACAGGAATTTCTAAACTGAACATCTGTGCTTTCTACACTCTAGCAGTATTATGAGTTGGTAACCACTAACCATTAAAAATTAACCATTACCGTTACCAATATATACAATCTGACAGCATTTGCCTTATTTTCAACCAGTGCTGTAGATAAGTCAGTGATATGAGAGCTTCAGTTCCTTCTATGGTAACCTTTTTCATGAGAACTTGACACTATGCTGATTTTTAAAAACTTGATACTGTAATGAAAGCTTGGATGAACCAATTTCTTCTCAAAGTTGAAAAGAGTGATGCCATTGATCTATGTAAGTCACTTTGCATTATTTAGCCCAAACACTACTTTTGTTTTTACACAGCTAAATCTGAAATGGGAATTGCCATCCCATTTGAATTTGATGAATTTCCATCATCAGCAAAAGCTACTGATGTCTATCTTGAATGGGATAGCTCAACTGCCCCCTTTCCTTGAAGGGTTCTACTGCCCTTTAGCATTTTGGGTACCATTCTTGATCAAACTAGCACCAGCTTGTGTAGGCTGCATGTTCCAGCCAGCAGAAGGACTCCCTGCCTTGGAATGACTGCAGTTTCTCTGAGGCTAGATGGAAGTCAGCTTTTGTTTGTCTTTGTGCACTTAGTTTTGCACTGTCTAATCTGCCTGACATGGAAGAACTGATTTGAAAGCTGCAAATGGTATTTCCTACTAAAATGAAGTCTGAAGAAATCACACTGAAGAGAACCTTGTATTTTTGCATGCTATTTTTTTGTGTGTGTTTCCGGATGGCTCATCCCTCACACATGAGGAATAAGAGTATCATGGAGTGACAGATTTCAAACCTCTAGGTCAGTGCAGCCTGCTGTACTAATTGCCTAGTGATCTCCCTTTTGGGTCCTTGGCAAAGCCTATCTTTTTAATGTGTGCTTCTGCTATGACCTCTGATTATGGATATTAAAAAAAGTATCCCTTGACTTTTCTCTCATGTTTTGTAAACAAATAAGTATTGGTTTGTGTGTGGCCATTATTCTCTGCAGGCCTTCTCCAACCACTTTTCAATTGAGCTTAAGCTGAGATGAACAGCTTTGTGGTTTGGGGCAGTGGAACAGTGTTCTTTGGTCTTCCACAGATTTTGTCCAATGACAGTGGCTGGATTGCTTTGGAAGGCATTCATCCTGGCTTTTTTTAACCAATGTTATCCTAAAGTGAGAGCACTAGTCTGAATGAGGTGGGTAAAGTCCATTTATTGTTATAAAGAGCAAGGCATCTGCAGAGGATTAATATCTCATCTGTTTTGACTGCATAAGGAGTCTTAGGCATCCCATGTTCAAAGTGTTAGGTTTAATTTTTCCATGGTTTTTTTGTATCTTTCTTAAAACATTTAGATTGTCATATTTTGAGGTGAAACTCACAAACAACTGATCCACATCAATGTCTCTAGCATTGTTTCAATTGAGCTTTTCTTAACCTCCTTTCTTTCTTTTTTTGCATGTAGATTTCTACTAAACATTTTTAGAAATCACCATGATGTAGCTTCTAAGTGCTACAAACTAGTAACTGAGAGAATCATGTCAAAATAGCATTAGAAGGGACCTTAAAAAGTCATTTATGCCAGTGCTCTACTCTTCACAGTAAAAGCAACTGTTGCTATGGGGCACAAAGTTTTGGTTTGCATCTTTATTAACCTGAGTGTTCTTATTCACTCTGCTCTTTTTGAACTGACTTAAATGTTTTCCACAATGCTCCAGGATTCTTTAATAGGCACACCTTTTATTAAGCTAGGTGCATTTTGTTTGTAGATGAGATAAATACTGTCCGAAATGGCTGTGCCATATGCATGCTACTGAATCTTGCTCTGTTAGTAACCAGACAGTGCTTTGTAGACCAAACTGCTTGTCCTCTGTAGGAGGGAAAAAATATCTATAGGAATGCACTAAAAACCTGAAATATTTCTCAATATACACTTTGTCTGCATCTTCGTAGAAAGATTAAAAAATCAACACCAAAATCCTGGATAAGAGAAGAATTTCATTCAGTTTTGGGTTCTTGCTTTTGTTCTTTCTCATTTCCCTTCTGGAAGTGACTGTCTGGGTTTACGTGTCAGAATATTTTTGGCATAGAAGTCATCTATGTGTTGACTTTTAATGTACCAATCTTCGAGACTGCCAGGCTCACCTTCTGGGGGAATGTTACATAATTGAAGTGTCACATAAAGTGCATTGCTTTTTGACTAAATTCCTTTAAAGTCTTTGGTATTTCCTTCTTTTATTTCTGAAGTTCCTTCATTTCATGTCATAAATAACACTGACCTTGCTGAACCCTTGCCTATGAATTGCTTTGAGACAGGGTGACCACAAAGGGAAGTGAGAGATTTATTCAAACTTGAAATTAATGCAAGCAAGTGACATTTAGAGGCTTTGTCCTTAATAATAGGAACCCCAAAACATCTACAAGAATCAGGAAGTTTTTGAAGAATCAGCAATTTGAACTGCTTTAAAGCCAGAATCAGAAAAATGATTAGGGAAGACTGAAGGTCATGACACAAAAGATTTAAACACCCAAGCACACAGACAGCAGCATTATAATTTTTAAATGTGTACATAATACAGTAATTTTGTATTAAAAACAAAATCCATGTCCTTGTCATGGTTTGAAAGACAGGTGTTTGCCAAGGAAGGAAGGTGGGAATCTCCCTTGAAATGGAAAATATGACCCCCTTCCCTCCAAATTATTATAACTTGGTGATTAAGGGGCTTTCAGGCAAAGATATATATATATAAAACAATGCAAACAACAGCAGCAGCACAGCAAAGAGAGCAGAGCCAGAAACCCAACCGCTGCCTTCTCTGGGCTGTCAGGCACTTTCCCCTTCGGTGCAGTTCCGGGCACACCCGGCAGGGGCGCTGGTGGCTCCTGGCCGGGTGCGATGATTCCCCCCGCGCCAGCAGGGGGCGCTGTGGCGCGAGCTCAGCAGCCTCTCCACACGGTCATGGTGGCTCAGCTGGCGGGAGAGGGGAGAGAAGGGACATTCCTTTGCAAACCCACAAGAAGGAGCTGAAACTGGTGCTCCACCAGATGGCAAAATGGACTGTAGCAGAAACCTCTGAAACTACCTCCAGCAAATGCTGGAGCAGTAGGCGGGAACAGCAGAGGCGAGCACACCCAGGGTGGCAAACAGGGTAATGAGAACTCCAAAGCTGTAGCAGGAGCCATGGGGGTCCGCATAGGCATGGAATGTCTTGCTTAAAGTGTAGCAAAAAAGCCCAAAGCAGCGGCAGGCAAAAAACAGCACAGCTGGGTAGTGCCAGACAGGCTGCTGCAGGCAGCTTCTGCAAGCCGCCAAGAGGTACTCCCTCTGAGAAGGGGGAGGGGGTTGAAGTCCCCTTCCCAGTGAGGTCAGATGTTGGAAATATATCAGTTCAACAGCTGCTCTTAAAAGCAAAGGTTCACCCACGGTAAGAGAAGCAGTGGTAGGACAGAAGCTGTGTAATGGCGGCAAATCCCCTGGGCAGCAGCAGCCCAGCACCAAGCCCCAGCTGTCTCCACTCCGGTCCCGAGAGCCAGAGAGCGAAGAGGGCCAAGCCCAGCCCCTCACCCCACTCAGCCAAAATCCTGCAGTATCTCTGCAGTTTCCCACAAGGCAGGTAACACTATCTTAGTTCTTGATTTCATTTCCAGCCTTTGCTTAGTAAATGTCTCAAGAAAAAAAGTAATTCCAGGAGAAATGGACTGCAAATGTTTGCAAAGATAAACACCTGAAATAAATTTTTTAGCTGATACTTTCACTGAAGGAGATCTTACCTGCCCTGGTGTTCCAAAGAGCGGTTTTAAGAAACACCAGATTTTCTTTACCCAGTGTTGCATTTATCAACAGAAATATGGAGTGGTGTGTATATCCTGCATTTCCTAATGTGGTCAGAGATATCTCGACTTAAATTGTGTCTTTTCTAAGTGATTTTTTCTTTTTTAAGTCATTTCCTATACAAATACTTGAAATGATAAGAAGCGGTAAATGGAAAAAAATAAAGATTTCTTTCCCTGTATCATTCAAGTGTGAAGTATACAGCTCTATTGAATGTAATAATAGTGATGTAAAAATAATGGCATCTTTGAAGAAATAGAGTCCTTGCAACTGAAAGGCACATTGGAGCTTACAACCCTTTATTTCTCATCATGCCCAGTGTGTTTGACAGTGGGGAAAAGATTTGCTGGGCAGATGAAGAGGGATTTTTTGATCTGCAGGGGAGTGTCCTTCAATAATTATAACTGTTTTTAATTAATTATTTGGAAACACCATCTCTGAAATGAAATTGTGGAACTGTTTTAGCCAAAGCATATATCTGCCATTGATTCACTCAGACAGTGTGTGAAATGGTGTTTCATGAAGTCTGCACTTCTATTTTGCTGAAAATGACAACCTGTACAATGCTGGGACGTACTGCAGGATTTTAAGAAAACATTTAGCTCTTTTACCTGCCAGGCTGTTTGGGGGCCTGTTTCCTTTCTCTAGGATGTCTGTAACTTCCATACATAATCAGTAAGAATTGCTTATATCCTATGCTGGGAAAATAAGGCCTGTGAGCCAGTCTATTAAAACCTGTTGTCAAAAGAGCAATATATAAATAAAAACAGACAGCTTTTTCAGTGATAGTAGATGTTTTGCCTTCCCTTCAGCAACCTTTCCACAGCTGACTTTACATCCAAAATGTCCAGTTCTGCATTGTTTTAGCCAGTGAGGGGATTGCACTTCCATTTCATTCTGGAGAGAACCAACTTTAAGGTGGAAAGGTGTGTAACTTCTAACTGGAAGCACAGACCTTTCCTTCCTGATTAAGGTGGGAAAATAAGATTTATATGGCATTTGCTTTTCATATAATATAAATGCATTTTTTAGGTGTTTATATTACTGTCATATCAAAGTCTGCATTAAAAAGATTTCTAGGAGAAGCTATATATGCAAGCTTCACATGGATTGCATAACTATAAGGTTCCAGAGCATACTTTTTTTCTCTGTATTGCGTTAGAAAGCATTCCAGTGACTTTCTTCTTGTGAAGTCAGGGAAGGTAAACAGTGTGCCTCTGTAGAAATACAAATATTTTTCTCCAAGACATTTAGACTTTCATATGCTGTTGAAGATTGTTATTCTTTTTTCTATTTTTTTTTTTAATCTGTAAGAAGGCTTGCATGTTCAAAACATTTTCAGGCTCAATGTGTAGTTTTAGCTTAGGGTGGGTGTACCTTGCAGAGCTTGAGGTTTGGTGAGTGCTGCCAGCTATTTCTGCATTCACACGGTTTAGTCATCTCGTTGAAGCCTGAAACACTTCTATTTCATTTGTGAGAAACGAGGTTCACTTCTCTTGGTAAAACTGAAAAGTTTAATAAAGGGCAATAAGAGACAAAGATAATAAAGCAAAGTTTAATGGATGGGCATTTGGCATTCAGCCAAGAGTACACCTGCTATTTTGGAGACACTCTTTATATACCTTTTCTATTGCATCAGCCTATTGCATATTCATAAGCAATTATACATATTTAAACTTTTCTCCAAACTAGCTTAAATGTTACAAGAACTGTTCAGCATGGCTCCTCCTCAGGACCACCTTTTTAAAGCATGTGCATTTCTTGGCTGTGGTTTTAGTCCGTTCTTATTATCTCCTCCAGCTTGAGTTCTGGTCCATACTTTCTTCAGACAGTAGGTGCTGATAGTTGGCATATCAGTAGCAGGATCTTCATCATACATTCGTTGGATGTTATCCCAACCAAGCAGGCTGTTCAGTTACCACAAGCATAACTATATCAGCTATTATCATAACTACTATGTCTGAGTTTAGTTAATAACAGAAAAAAAATATACCAAAGTTACTTTAACATTTTACATATAATATCTATTTCAATACTTTGTGAAAAGTCAGTATTAAAATATGTATTCATAACAATCCCCCCCTTTTTTATAAATCATTTGGCTTGAGTGATAATTCTTGTTTTCTAACTTCCATTATTTGCTCATTTTTTTAATGAATCAATTTTGCTTCTTCAAAGTGATCTTCCATGTTATTTTGTTTCTTTAATACCCTGATCTTTTGTGCTGTTCCAGATGTAGCCAGTTTTGGGTCCATAGGCATTGTTACCACTTGCATGCCTTGGACTATGCTGGTGATTAGCAAAATTAAACAAGGGATCAAGCAAAGAAGAAATATCAAACCAGCTGTAGCACATAAAAGGAAGAAACCTAGCTTCCTCCACCATTCTACCCCAATACGTTATCCCATCAGCTAGGTTTTAGCATTGATTTCCATTTTTGGACCAGTACATGGGCTATTTTTCTGATATTCTTGGCTATATCCAAGAAGGCATCCCTGTTGTCATCTGTTTTTAAACAACAGTCTGATGTATTAAACTTCACACAAAAATCCCCTTCTTCAGCCAATAGTCTAAAGCCAACCTATTCTGATACACTGAGCACTTTTTTGGTGTTGTTGACTGACTATTAATTCCATAGCCCCAGCTGTTTCATTGGTTATGATTTCTACAACAGCTTGGAGCCTTATGATGCGATTTAGCATGTAAATTGGGGTTCGATATCCCCAACTTCCATCTTGTGCCCAAGTAGCTGGCCCATATGTTTCCAGTGTGCATTCAGGGGCCCATGTCTCATTCCCTCATTATTGAAATACTCCAATCAATTACCTTTTATTTCTTTTTAGGTTCTCATAAACCAGTACTCCTAATTGATCTCCATCCGGTCCTGGTAAAATTAAAAATCCTGGCTGTATGATTCCCAGAGTACAACTCCCTTTCCATTGTGAAGGGAGCTTTGGGTATGCCCTTTTCCCACATATCCAAAATAAGCCATCTGGTGCTTTCCAACAGTCATTTTTCTGTTGATTTATATTTTCCTAAAATTTGGCTATTTCTGAGATTCCAGAGTAAGGGTTTTTCCCTGTACCATTACACTGGGGGAGTCTGGCTCTATTATCATACACACAATTCTTTTCTTTTACTTTTCTTTGGGTGTAATACAGAGTTGGTTTCTCTGGAACTTACTATGTAGAAGTTCTATTACCAACTTTATACTTTTTAGAGGGAGTATTTCTCACTTCATTAAGAAATTTTCCCCATTCAATTACTGTTTGAGCTTTGCATACAGATCCTGATGTGAAGTTAATACAAGTCTAGGTTGCTGTGTTAGCTTTATCTTTTTACTTACCACTTTTTACTTACCAAATCTTGGGTCATTCCCCTGACAGCAACCTTGAAGTAAATCCATTTTTCTCTTTTCGGGCAATTTTTTTCTAATCTGGTACCACTTGTTCTTCCAATATTTTTTTTTTTCCCCCCTTATGTGTACAGGTACCCAACTTGGATGGGTTATAGCAGTGACTATTGATACTGGTGTGGATAATAAGAAAGGAAGCCCGGTGTCTTTCCATGTAAAGCTTTCGATAGCATTTGTAACATGGCTTGGCTGGCATCCCGAAAGGGAAAAGGAGAAGGAATAATAGGGGTACAGTATGGCTTACACCCCCACCCACTCTGCCTATCAGGTTGCAGCTCATAGCAGGTGTTTTTATGATTTTCTTGGTGGCGGGTTGTAGTGGCCAATCTGGTCTTTACCCCTATTTCCTTGTCACTTCCTCCTTTTTAATTTCTAAGCAAATCCTTTTTGACACCTTTTAACAGTAGTCTCCCACCATTCCTCAGGTATTTCTCACTCAACAGGCACTAGTAATTTCCCATCTGCAAAGCAAAAGTTATCATTTAAGTTATTTTTAATAGATTTGGCACCCAACACTTCCTGCAATGAGAGGCTTAACTTTGTGAACCACAGTACCCATTTTTCTCTAATTTAAACACTTATATTTAATCCAGCTAGCATGTCTTGTATTGGGATGATTTAGACAAGGTATATGATGTGGTATGGATGGAAGTCATGATTCTTCCACCTTTTTTATACAAAACACAGGCAAAAGCAAAAATATATGAGGCTCTCCCGACCAAAACAGCCCCGATCTTCCTGTTTGGAGTGGGAGTATTCCTCTCCAAGGTGGATATCAAAGGTGTCTCAGAACTTGTCCAGGCACCACTTGAAACTGCTGATACAGGCTTGGTCTTACTTCCCAGTTAGGCATGATTCTTAGCTCATCCCTTGGATCATTTGGATTGTCTCAGTTCATTACCACCCGGTCTCTGCTAAAGAGTCCATTTGGTATCACTTGGTTTGGGTGTTATAGTCCAATCCTCAGGTCTTTCAATCTTATTGGTGTGAATCTAACTTCACTCTTTGGTCCAGATTGCAGCCTCACTGGCTTAGTTATCAGTAGTACCTGAAAAGGACTTCTTGGTAACACAGGGAAAGTGAAAACATCACATCAAAATTTTCCATCAGTATTCTTTAAAACTCTTGGGTTAAACAAAATTTAACAGTAAACATAGGAGCCAATCTCTTTCTGTGAGTTTGAGTTAAACAAGAAAGGCTAGGTTAGTCCTGACTTAAGATAAATCACATTTATTGCCTTTTTACTCTCTGGTTAATATTTACTTGTTTAGCTTCACAAACTTCTTCTTCTAACAGTTTCTTAGAACAAAAACCCCTTCTTTTTAACAACAAGAGTAAAAGAAAGAAAGGAAAAAAGAGAAAAAGAAGTCTTGCTTGAAGAAATTAAACACCATGATGAAGTTTTCAGAACTTAGCGAGAAAGACTACTTTTGCTTTGGTCTTATCATCTTCTGGTTTGTTTCTCAGTTTTTGTTTTGTTTGTTTTCCTATTAAAAGCAGCTTTTCAGGCTGTCTCTCGCTCCCCCCACCCACTGCTGCCGCAGCTCTGGGCCGAGCAGGCTCCATTCAGCCGCTCGCTCTGCAGGGGCCCATAGGCTGTCACTTGTGTCCAGACCCTGGGGGCAAAGCCCATGCTCCATCTCTCCCCGCTGCGCCATCCCTACAGACACAGGACTGGCATGTTCAAACACACTCAGCTCCCACCACAGCCGAGGGGCAGAGCCCGGAGTCCACAGCGCTCCTCACGAACCTCACCCTGTACCTTTCCCATCAGGTGGGAGAGGACCAGAAGCCACCACGCCGGGCCCCGCCGTTCACCACTTGCATGGACTGGGTCCTGCTACAGCCGCCCTGCACAAAAGCAGTCAAACATCTCCTAAACCCAGCAACTCTCAACTCGGCGTCTCCAGATGTTCCCGATATCCTCCCTCTCTGGCACAACCTTCATCTCTAACTGCATTTGAAAGTTCTCTTCTCACAAGCCAATGCCCGTTCCCAGAGTCAACAAGACACCTCCTGCTCCTCCTCTAACCTCCACAGCTCCAATGAAAGGGACTGCAAACCTCCCTCTCCCTGCTACCTTCACTGTGCCACTCTCCACATCACATCCTTCTAGAATCTCCACCACGTAAATTTTTCTGCTTCAGAATTAACTACAAATTTTAACATTTCCTTTTGGGGACCTTCCCCTAAAGTTATAAAAGGCTTTATATACAACTCTCACTCAATGTAGAGCAGATGATTCTTCCAGAAAGGCTGGAGAGACTAGTTAACCAGTCAGTTACCTTTATTAACCAAAACAAACCTGCAGTTACCGTTTCCATTCTTTTGAACAGATTTTTAGTTAAGCTAGAAATGAGGACACAGCTTAGTCATTCTTCTCAAATTTTACTTCTACAAGTACAAAGGAGTCTATCCTCACACACCTGCTTAACTTGAATAATCTCTAGTGTAACTTCTCATTACATGATCAGGTCTTTTATTCTTACAGGCATTTAGATACACTGACAAGTTTGCGACAATACATTTATATTTCAACAGTACTTGCAGCTTATATACTATGAGTAGTCTAGAGCAAGAACCAGTCATACAGTTGTTTTCAAACTCTCCTTTCACAAAATAAGACTCATCTCTAAATTAACACATGTACTTATTAAAATATACCAAGCTTAGAGTCTCCACAATTCCCTTCTTAAATCAAAACACTAACAATTCCAATTATAATATTTTAACTGGGTCCATTTCTGGTTCTGTAATAAGCACAGCTACAAAACAACACAAGCACTTCCAGAAACATGTGCATTCCCTTACTAAATTCAAGAGAACTGGAAATCATGGCAGTTCTGAGCATGATCATCAGCTAAACACACCATCACAATAACTCTTTAGCAATCATCAGAGAGATGATCAGCATTTCATATTGTGAAAAGAGAGACAAAATAATTTTCAGCATCAGTAAAGAGATTTACAATAATGCACAGGACACAAACAACATTAGGGTTAACAGCTCTAACACTTATTGACAGACTGATAAGTTTTCACCTCAAGCAGTGACTACTATGCAAAGTACTGTAATCTACCTCTAAAAACAAAATCAACCACAGAATCCTATGATATTCACTAAAGTGAAGGAATTGGAAAGCATGGTAAGAAATGGGTTTGTTTCTCTACAAAACAAATACTGCAGTCACCCAAGAAAAAACAAACTTACTTCTTTTTCCACTTTCTCCCAGGATGCATTTCTTGGAATCCTTCCAAGCCCTTCTCCAAACTTCGCTGCTCTTCCTGAAATCCCAAATTTTAAGCACAGACACAGCCTACTGCTTCAGAAGCCCACAGCACAATCACACAGGGAATTCTCTCAGAACCCAGGAAAACAAGAGCTTGTAGCTGTAGCCCTCAGTTTGGAGCTAATACCGTACACCAGTACTGTTCCATATCTCGCTCACACATCTGGCCAAGAAAAAGCTCTCCGAGACAGTCCGACACCAGTCCTCACTCCTGGAATCACAGAACTAAATGTACCTAAGGCTTCACAAGGCCCCAGCATAGAAAACTTGGGTCCCCAGCTCCCTCACCATTGGGCATGTTCCCGGCCTGTTTCACAGCTTCAGGAGGTTCCAGGAGTTACTGAGAGCTCCTCTGATCCCCCTGTGCCTGGAGCAGGGAACCCGAACCAGCATCTGTGGTTCAATCCAGCCTGCCTGCAGCCACTGTAACAACCTAGACACAGCTCTGCGGCTTGAGAGAGCTCCAAATGAGTTTAAACAATCCAGGGGCACCAAGACCTAGATGGCCTCTGCTCTCACCCCACTCAAGAGGGGCAAGCTGAACTCATTCCCCCAGGGCACCCCCCATGCCCTGACTTCATCAGAGTCCAGCCTGACTCACCGCCAGCCGGAGCTCCAGGAGTCCCCCTGCACTCCTGAGGCTGACCCGCCACTCCGTCTCAATAGCTCAACAGAGAGTAGCTCTGGAAGCACCATCTCCCAGAAAAAACCTTTCACCGCCACCACAGTGGGGCAAAAAAAAACTTCTAAAAAAAAACTTCAAATGCTGAATCACATACCAGCTCACTAATGCGACCCCTCCCCCACAAGCAGCTCCTGTTGTCCGGGGTGGAGGAGAAGTGCGGGGGGGAAGGGGATCACCATTAAAGACAACCTTGACTCTGCTCTGAGACCAGAGCCACCATCCCACTGAGAACCGATTTGAGGCAACACTCCCGCAGCTTTTGGACTACGAGTCCCAGCTCCGGTTTGCCACTCTGGGGCTCCAAAACAGGAGCTCGCAGGGAGGAAGAGAATCACTCCATGTGTCCCCACCATGATCCAGTATCTGTGGAAGCATTGACCCGTGTTCACTCTCACTCCAGCACAGCACAGAAAATCTTTACTCTTTAACAACACAATACAATTCACTTCTTCCCCAAAAACAAACTTTAAAGCAACAATCACATGTATCTATTTACTCATTCTCCCATCTGTTTTACTCAACTTCATTCAGTCACAGCAAGACAATAAGGTGTTCTTTGTTTCTCAGTTACTTGTTAATATCCACCCATGGGCATTATAATATCTCAAATATTCCAGGTTTCTTGGATTATTCCTCAATTTGGCTGTTTTAAGTCCAATTTTCTTGGATTTAATCCTCAACTTGACAAAGTTTTAGAGAATCCACATTTTACCCTGTTTTCCCAGTGGAAACGTTCAGAAAACCTTTGGCTCGCTTTCCCAAGGGGCTAAACCCTCCCCTGAGACCTAGTCCCAGTAACCCCGGGGGTATCTTGCAATCCCCCTTCCCACTACCCCAAAGATTACTTACAATCCGTCTTCTTCTTTGGGTCTTTGTGCATAAGTATTATGGAGCCAAATACTGCGGTTTAGGGAGCCTTTTCCCTTTCCTTTGCTTTATTTCTCTCCTTCTTGTCCTCGGGGTTTTCACCTGCAGCTGCCGGCCCACGCTAGCAGAAACGGAGCGGGGTCTGCTGAACTCAGCAGGGGCGCGCCTGATTCCCTGCTCACGGTCTCCGGTGGTCCTCGAGGTGAGGTGCTTATCACGGACGAGCCCCCAGGCTGTGAAAAACGAGGTTCACTCTCTTCATAAATAATAAAAAAATTAATATAAACAAAAAGACAATTAGGAGACAAAGAAAATAAAGCAAAGGGTTAAAATGGCCGGGTGCCGTGGTGCGTTGCCAGGAACACACCTGATATCTTTGGAACACCCTTTCTATCCCCTCCTGCTGTGAGGGTTTAATGCATATTCAAACTTTTCTAAGAAGTATTTTGCATGGTCACTCCCTAGTTTCGCCTTTTTAGAGCATGCTCCATAGATTTTTATTTCTTCTGATCATCATTTGGTTTGGGCTGGATTTTCTTTCTCTGCAAGCAGTCAGTGCTGATAACAGTCTGGGCTTCCTCATCCTGCTGCTGAAAACGGTCTGGGCTCCATTGTCCTTCCGCTGATAACAGCTTGGACCCCGCTGTCTTTGCCCTCTAGGGTTATCTTGCTTTGTGCAGAGGGGCATAGCTCTAACGTTCGGAATTCCTCTACACCTAAAACTTGCTAACAAGAGAAAAAGTACAGACATAGACAAAAAACATATATAATATTCATCCTAATACTTGTGAAAGCCAATACCACAATATGGATTTATAAAACAAATCTAAGACACTGGAGAGTTTGGAAGTGTGCTGTTGATATGCTGTCTTAGCTTTGGCTTATTTCACTCTGCTCATGTGTTCCTCACCTTTTGCCTGGGATGTGACTTATTTATCATTTTGTTTTGCTTTTTACCATTCATTTTCCCTCTTTTCTCTCTTTTTGCTCCATTTTAATTCATTGTTCTAATCACACACTGATAAAAGCAGTTTTTGCACCTCTGGGTAAGTTTTCCCTGAATGAGGAAAGAGGAAATTCCCTGAAGAAATTTTAAGAAATTTCTGGATTGTTGCTCTGAGTCTGTTTCTTGTCCAGCAATTCAGGGTCACTTGAATTAGAGTATGCCCAGCAGTGTCGCCTAATGCCACAGCAGATGTGCCATTCTCTTTTCTAGCTCTTTACACTTTCAGTCTGTGCAATTGAACAACAAACCACTCCAGCCCACACAGTGCCATCAGAGCTGTGTGTGGCTTCAACCAGAGTAGTCTGAATCTCTTGGTCTGGGGATTTTCATACATCTTCTCTGGAAGAGAAAAGCACATGCCATGCAAAGCTGCTCTGACTGGCTGGTTTGGTGGTGCAGGAGGAAGATGTGCATAGTCCTGTCTCTCCAAGCAGGAGACAGCATCCCTTCTTCTCTTATCTCCAGTCTGCAGCCCATGATGTCCCATTCTTGAGTCACTGGGGAAGTGGGGATCAAAGGGAAGCTGGGATAGACTTAAGCTGTTCCTGCACAATAATTAGAGTGCTCTGCTAACTGGTGGAGTGACCTGCTGTGTATAGGAGGTGCTGGGAGAACCCTCCCCAGCCTGCAGGTGCTACAGCACCTTTGAAACTTGTTGGACTTGCCCTGAGAACTGATACACTTAGAACCTTTGGACCAGTGATGAGAATCAG
The DNA here is from genome assembly GCF_001522545.3 of Parus major. NCBI lineage: Eukaryota > Metazoa > Chordata > Aves > Passeriformes > Paridae > Parus > Parus major. The sequence goes on along the minus strand of NC_031771.1, from coordinate 8,608,686 downwards.
TGATTGGAACTCAGGCATTTTTGTTGAAATTATGTTTTTGCATATATGCCTTCTTTTCTTTTTTCCTCTTTTAATGGCTTGGAAATTTTCTAATGATTCTCAACTGTCCAGGGGAAAATGTTGTTTATTTAGCATATGTCACTAATATTTTTTTAACAATTTCTCTTGTGTTTTGAGTAAGTGGGCAGGATTTGTCAGTACATAAAAGAACCACCAATTCTGTGTATTAAGTTTAGATTAAAATCTTCGTAAGAATGCACATAGCAATAATGATTAATCTCCATAATAGCAGCATTTTTGAGAATGTAGAGAATATATATTTACACCCTTCTGAGAGTACCAGACACATTAACTGGTTTGTGTTTGCATTGTACTCTACCCTGACTACATAAGATGCTATTTAAGGCATATTTTCTTTTGGCACAATTCCACTGAAGAAAGCAAAGCAGATTCTGCTTTAGACAGTGGGTGTGTTTTGCCAGAACTCTGAAAAGGTTGTATTTTACTAATAAATTATCCCTGTAGCATATTTGCTCTGAGCTGAAACATAACTGAGCTGTAAAGCCTGCATGAAGGAGTCTGTGTGGTCCCCTGGTACATAAAAAAACCCCATAAGCATCCCAGTGCAAATTCCAATACAGAAAACAAGTGGCATATGCCATCAGCAGTATATATATATATCTCATTTAGAAACCAAGGTAAAATTCTAGGGAGGTCTTCAGTACAAAGGTTTAGAAATTATAATGAAGTACTATCCTGGTTAAGATAACGGTGTCTTGACAATTTGTACCTTAGGTTGGGATGTAAGAAAACCTCTTGAAGAACAGCCTGTTTTCTGTAATTAAGTATGAACAGTACATTGGTTCATTAGCATTGGTTAGTTCAGCAGACTGATGAGTTGACACTGTAGGAAAGAAGCCCAGGAAAAAAGCAGCTATCATGCTGAATTTGATTTTGTGAGCTTTGTAGCTGTTTACTTACTTTTCCTTTGCTGCAGTTGCTGCATAAAATTTAGAGAAAGTCAATATATTCTGAGCTCTTACAGCCTTGTCAAGATCAGCATTGATTACAAAAACATGAACAGAAATTTCTTAGTCCCTAAACAGCAATAAAGTATCTGAAGCTGCTTTTCACTGGAAAGATCACAGTCAGAAGCATCTTGCCTTTCCTTGATTTAGCATCAAAAGAAATGAACTAAGAATAGCTCTGCTGGAGGTTGTTGTTGTCGAATTCAGGACAGAATAGAAAACTTTTATATCCCTTACTTATATACTGTAGTCAGTCATTTACATCAGTCCATCTTTTTTTCTCTACATCTTACTTATCATAGTAGATACTTGTGCTTCTGCAATGATAAGTGTTTCATAGAAATAAGATCGTCTAAGAAAAAAAATAGTTTGTGTAGAAGAATTTCCTAATTTCCTTCTTTTGCAAATTGGAAAAGTGCTGTAGGGAAAAATTATCACTATTCTCACAATTCTCGCCATGGTTGCTGCATTTGCCTTTTAAAGGAAACCTGATTTATAGTTAAATGTTTTGGTAGATGGGCAGAGGACCAAGGTGAGTGCAAGCAGGGCCAAGGAGAAATGGGAAATGAATGAGAGGGTAAGTTGAAGGAAATATCTCTCTATTTTATAGCAGACAAGGAAAACAAATTAGAAATATGTGTGGGAGAAGATGAAAACACCCACATCATCACAAAGCAAGGGCTCTGGAGTAAAAAAAAGAAAAAATATTATATGGTGAAGTCTTGTGTTCTGATAACTTCAGTTGCTGGATATCCACAAAAACAGGGCTATGTGCTGCTAGGATGTCTTTGCTGCAGGCCTTCCCCTGCAGTTTTTTCTTCTCAGGCTGGACATGGTGGAAGGGCATTAACTCTGCCTACCTGGTGAGTCTCAGTTTTAGCAGTGGGAACAGAGAACAGTGGCATTCCTGTGTAGGTATTCTGTTGGCATCTCTCCTCCATGCAACAGGGTGTGAGAGCAGAGAGGCTGCTGCATGGGTGTATCTAGGGGATGGCAGTGCCTGTGGATTGCAGAAGTGGATGGACAAAGACTTCTGCATCCTACTGTGCTGATTTCTCACACTGTGGGCTGAAATCCTGCCTAAAACCTCCCCAGTCCCTTGCCCTTGGTGACATCTTTCTGCAATAGAGACTCAGAGAACAGGTGGCCAGGCCCATCTGCAGGACCCAAATGTGATGTTCAGCATGAGGGTTGATGGAGGATGCAGTCACCTCACGTATTGCTGCTTCTTTCCTCTGCTTTATGCTGTGTTCATACCCCTGTGGGGGAAGTTGGGCATTTGGTGTTCACATATGTGGTGCAGAGCTCAAAGCCAGCAGCCCACCCTCCTGCCTCTACATCAGAAATGCACCCTTCTGCCTTGGGTCAGTCCCTCACTGAGGCTTTGAAAAGCAAGAGGCACCAACTGCCTCAGCCCTAGTCCTTCCTTGTTCATCACTGGTCTCAGAAACAGATATGGTACCCCTATTTTGGCTTAGACAAAGACTTCTTGGTATAATCAGACCTCTGACTTGAATTAATCTTTCTTCTCTCCATGGGAGTTAAAACTTTCAGTTCCCAGTTAATGTGAAAACAAAACTATGGTTTGAGACCTAAGGTCCGTCTGTCTCAGATAGTGTTTCTCATAATAGTGAAGAGCAGCTGCTTGGGGAAGAGAATAAGCAGAGGGTATAAACATTAAATCCTGCCTTTCTGGAATAGCCCTCCCAGCCTTCAGAAGTTTGTGATCCCTAGATGGTTTTTGTACCTAGTTGCTCTTGGATGTTTAGAACTCCTAGATCCTGTGTTTTAACCCCTCATGTTCTCATGTGAGGCCCTTCGTATTTTACTCAGAACCACCTTTTTGGCTTAAGCGTCCTAGGTGAGAAATCTCACTGAATAACTTTGGACAAGCTGATCTGCAGCTGTCCATATCTGTGGCAGCGGCCTCAGGGGAGACAAAGAGTTACATTGTCCCACCCCAAACCCCTTGTGAAGGGCAGCCCAGGTGCTGTGATTGGGTTTGAGTCCCTGGGGGGTTCTCCCTTGCTGTGTTTCTAATGGTTCCTGACCCTGAGCTCCACCCTCAAAGGTGGGGACCCTCAAGAGTTCTGTCCCTCAAAANAGAGTTCTGTCCCTCAAAAACCCCTGCTGTGCCTCTGTTCGGGGCTCTCTGTTCTGGACCTGACTTTGTTCCCATGCTGAATAAATGGTTTCATCAACGGGGGCCCGTCTCGTTGGTGTTTGATGCTGGTCCCCAGAATCCTGCTGCTTCCCTGGACAAGATCCTGAAGTTGCTGGCCGCAACACATATCTGTTATGAAACCTCATTAGAAATTGGTGTCCTTTCTAGTCCTCTGGCATTGAGACAGTTCATTTAAGAGATTATAGATGACAGTGTGTAGTCATTCATCTGTGACACATGATGTGTTGACTGTGTATTACTGCCATGTACTGTATATCACCCTTCTCCTGCCAATTTTTTTCCTACAGTATCATTTATTAATACTTCAATTTGAGACCAATGCCTTGAATGCTTTGTAGGAAAAGGTTCCTGCAGGGAACAGTCCTTTTACCCGCTTTCATTTCTTACCAGTAATGTAGTGTTTCCTCATTTGCCTACATAAGTGTCTAGGACATTGTTTAAACAATATTATGCTTCTTCTTCCCCAAATTGGGTGAAGCTCAGAAATCAGGTTTTTGAAAATTTGATTTTCAAATGTACTTTCTGAGTTCACAAAAACATAATGTAAGGCTAAGTTGTTGGGTTTTTCTAAGGAGAAAAACAGGTAGCAGCTGTTAAATTGCACCATACTGAATAGAAGAACTGAGACTGAGCTCTCAGTGGATGGTCTTAAAGACCTGGAACCCTTGTTACAATTATAAAGATAGTAGTTCAAGTCCAGCTTGGATGGGGCCCTGAGCAACCTGATCTAATGAATGGCATCCCTACTCAAGGTAAGGAGGTTGGAACCACGTGATCTTTAAGATCCCTTCCAACCCAAACTTTTCTATGATTCTATGATATTAGGGCAATTTACATGGCATTCTCATTAACCTATATACCATTTCTCATGTAACTTCATTGGAAAGAAACCAAACACAAATATAAAGCAATACCCTTTTTAAAGAGAGCAAGATCTCCAACAATCTTGCTCTCTTTAATCATCAGAAGTTCTTCTGATGTTTAATCATCAGAAGAAAGTATCTTCTGATGATTAAACAGACCATTCTTGGCTATAGTTTAGACAATCACCACAGCACCATCACCATGGAGTCCTCTTCACTCTCTTCAGCAGTAATTTTTCAGCTGAGTTGCTGTTCTGGAGGGAAAAAAATGGTATTTTTTAACAAATGTCTGTTCTTTGCTCCGAATTAGCTTTAAAATATTACTCATCATCCAGACTGTAGTGTAAAATCCATTCACAAGGATGTAGGCAGCAGCACAAGCTGTGGCAGGAGAGCTCTGTGGTTGGCAGCACAGTGAGTCCTTACGCAGAGTGAGCACTGCTGAGCTCCCTGGAAGCATCACCACCACTGCCAGCACCACCACTGAATTCCCTGACACTGCCTGGGGCTGGCACGGACTGTGGGCTGAGCCTGAGTAGGATGTGGAATTGGTTAGATTTGTCTGTTTTGCCTCTTTACAATAGCTACTGGTTACTGAAATGGATTCCTAAAAACAAAATAATTTCTTCAAGAAGTAAGGAAGAGTTGCTTAGGCTCTTGCACCTTCCTGTAAGGTCTCTGTTCCTGGGCTCTGAGCCATATCGAACACTGTCAGGGCAATTTCTAAACTCAAAATATTGTTTGGATTTTCACTTAGGAAATCTGTCGAACAGATGCATGGAGAGGGTCTTCTGGATCTTTGTCCAAAGCATGCATTTTCTCCACCCAGAAATAATAATGCAGATACACTTCAGCAAGTTAAAATTACTTAAATCATCCCAAATGCTTGTAATTTCTACCTTACTTGTTTGGTTATTTGCTCATTAGGAGAGAACACTGATACATTAAATGTTTCATTGGCAAAAAATTTAAAAAAAAAGAAAAAAAAAGAAAAAGAAAATCCATTCACTGCAACCTGAATACCTTTGATTTATGAATCTCTGATTCATCCTGACAGCTGCTTAAAAATTCATGTCAAACTCTGCGTTAATGTTGGCCAGAAAAAGAAAGGAAACATGTTAGGGAACAGGAGTGCCACAAAATACAGTTCCGACTGTGGGTGTGTTTAATGAAAGGCAGTGGTAGCATTTAACTTGCTAAGGAAGCATCAGTACACATTACTAGAACCTTTTCCTTTTTTGAATCTGTTGAACAAATGTGTACTTGGGCATAAAAATGCACCTCTAACACTGATGTCTCATGATGTTATTTCCCTTCTTTAATTTGCATACTTCTGATGTATGTTGGAGCTTATGTTAAACTGAGATAATACAAATATTTTATTCAAAAAGGGAGAAAAGATAAATAAATTGCTTTCTTTTTCTTTTATTCTCTTCCTAATATGAACATATTTGAGATTAATAACATGATTGATAAATAAATAGCATTCTCAATAATGTCTTGGAGGAATTATAAACTCGGTAAAACATTTTTTAAAAAACCAACTGATTATTATTTGTTACTGTTTTCATTATTTTTTCCAACAATGCTTCATTACAAGTGGTAATGTTTTCCAAGAAAATAACCAGGTAGCCTTAAATTTTAAAATATTAAGAGTTTGAATAAATAAAAGAAGCTGCATTCCTCTTGGAATAACAGTGTCTTCTACTTTGCATTTCAAAATAGTTCTATTTAATATATATCCATGGCAATTTGCTTAGTGTCCTGTGTCCAGAAATATATTAAAGTTATATTAAACATAATAAACTATAACTTAATTAAACACATAGTTAAAGTTTTTTACGACATGCAAGATTCAAGATAATTAAATAGTTAAGATACTACCTGTATTTTCTACTGGAAATAGGTTTGTCTCTATCTCTATTTTTATAAGCTTTCAGGTGATTTCCATGCAGTGTTCTAGGTTGTACTGATGATGTTAAAGATCAGTACTGGATAAGTCAGCTGGACAGAGTGGTGGCTTTTGAGGGCAGTTGATTAAATTCAGTACTTTTGGCTGTGGAATTTTTCACTGTGGGTTCTTTTTGGGTATATGTGAGATTGGTGCTTTTGTTTTCCTGTAGAATTAATTTTTTTTTTTTTTTTAAAGACAAGGAAAAGAACAAAGGAAGCCATGTGGCCAGCTAAGCCCTACTCCAGACAATTTTTCTTTTGGACTGCATGAAAATTACCGGCATGGCAGCAGTGCCCTTCTCAGCCACTTTGAGACTTGGCAAATTCTCCTTAGTCCATTAGGGTAATGGTTGCATTAACCTTTTGTAATAAATAGGTATTAGAAGAGTTGCAAGGCCAGATTTATCTTGACTGTTGGTGGTGGACTCTTGGTAGATAAAAATAAAGGGGAATAACTGAATAAAGCTGAAAAACAATAATGCTTTATAAAAGAGTTTCCAATCGTGGATATCTAAAATTCCTGACACAGCCAAGATGTTGATCCCCTCTATTCACTGACTGACCTGTTCATAATCAGGGAAATATTATGATGGAAAGCATCATGAGAGGAAGAGGTGTGGTCTTTGCATTTCTGCTCTGAGACTTGAGAGAGGGGGGTTCTGTTCCCAGCTTCACAGTGGATTTCTGTGAGTAGCAGCAGTCTGCCACACCTATTTCAGTACCTCCGGTTGATCCAGGCACCCAAGCAGAATTTTATAAAGTTTCCACCGCAATTAGTGTTTTCTGCTGAACACCACTCCCCTGTGTATATCCAAAGTCCTGCCAAACACCTCAAGGCCTTCAGCATCCAAATCCATTTGAAAACCTGGTGTTTATACCTCCTAGCATTTATATGCAAGGAGGTATAAATTTTATATGCTATTTATACCTCCTAGGAGTTTTTAGTGAAGAAATGTCTGAGCTGGACTTTGAAGACTAGGATACAGTGCTGCACTGCTGAAACTCACATTGGATACAAGCTTGGAGGGAGAGGGATGCTGTTGAAAATGCAAGTCACCCTCCTGTGCCTCCAGTTGTGGCTGAGTGATCCCTTCCCATCTCCATGAATGTCCCTATGAACACAGTGCATTCTTCTCCTGCCAGAGTCAAAATACAGATAGCCATGGGATTAGCAACATGTCAGCCAGTTTCCTGGGATTTCATCTGAAATTCTGAGGCCCCACCCCAGCATAGTTCTTTGAGTTCAGACACCTCCAGTTTGTACCTTTCTAAATGCCAGATCATTATAATTTCATTTGCTGTTGTTCCTAGCACATTTTTACATTATAATACACCCTCTCTGTCCTTAGCTACTTAGAACAGTTGGGTATTGCAAAACGTAGTTTAGGTGTAAAAATAGTCTATGTGCTTGTTTTGTGAAGTGAAAGGACAGAATATCCCTAATATTAAACTGTAAAGCAGTGTTAGTTTATTTGTGAGGCCATAAAAGGCATTTAACAACCTGGTGAATCCCAGATAATTTCAGACCATATATTTCATGTATACAGGGAACATAATATTGTAAAGAAAAGAAAACAGTTTCAGCAATGTGTGATGCAAGTAACATCAAATAGTGCTGTACAGAAAGGAAAACTGGTGTGGAGTCGAGGATAGCTATATCAGTGGAGGGGCCACTTCACAGGGTCATTGGCAGGACTATAGGAAGTCCCTGCTTCATCCCATTAGTGGGATTTTGCTGCCTCAGCTGTGCTGACTTGCATCCTTGTAGGGCCATGCTGCACACTGTATCAGGGGCTGATCTGGGCTGCAGAGGCAATTTTTTGTGGAATTAGACAGTGCTCTTGACTTTAATCTTGTATCAGTTGGAAAGTTGAACTCCCAGCAAAAGGCCCAAATTTCTGTATGGGTTTGGGCTGTGGGGAGCCACTGGGAACTGTTGAGCTGCTCTTTGGTTGCCAGCCTGGTACAAGAGTAGTGATGCTTTGGCACATTCAGGTTGTGAAACCATGTGGGAATCTGTGATTGAAAGTGTTTCTGATCTGAATGCAGAGTTTGGAGGGCTTTCTCTGACAGACTCATGACCCTGCAAAACAGACTGTGATAAATGTATATGGAGTGTTGGATGCCATGTGCCTCTCTTTCTGCAGTGTTTACAGCAGTATCATCCAGATAAACCTCAGTAGTGCTAAGAAATCTGTGTTTATGTCAACCCATGAACACATTTTACGTATCTCACCAGGATTAATATGTAGAAACACACTGTGTAACTGGTTTCAGTTGAAACCTTCACCTCTTGGTAAACAGGAGAGAAGAGCAGAAGAAAGCACAGCTTTCTTGTTACTGTTTTGTCAAACTGGACAAATCAGAGGGCTGGGCAAACACCAACTGTAGGAAGTTCAAGAAGGGCAAGTGCCAAATTCCACATCTAGAATGGGCAACCTTGGGTGTACAGACAGACTGGGGAGTGAGAAGCTGGAGAGGGTCCTGTTCTATGGAAAGTTGAATGTGAGTCAGCAGTGCCCTGGGAGCCAGGAGAGCCAACCCTGTCCTGGGGGGCATCAGGGACAGCATCGCCAGGTGGGCAAAGGAGGGGATTGTCCCACTCTGCTCTGCACTGGGGCAGCCTCACCTCGAGTGCTGGGGACAGTTATGGGTGCCACAATATAAAACAGGCATTAAGCCATTAGAGAGGGTCCAAAGGAGGGCCATGAGGATGGTGAAGGCCTTGAGGGGAAGCTGTATGAGGAGTGGCTGAGGCCACTTGGTTTGTCCAGCCTGGAGGAGACTGAGGGGAGACCTCATTGCAGTTATAACTTCATCAGGAGGAGAAGCATAGTGGCAGGCACTGATCTCTTCCCTCCAGTGAGCAGTGATGGAACGCAAAGAAATGGCATGTAGTTGTGTCAGGAGAGCTTTAGGTTGGATATTAAATAAAGATTTTTCATCCAAAGGGTGGTTGGGCACTGGAACAGGTTCCCCAGGGAAGTGGTCACAGAACCAAGCCTGACAGAGTTCAAGAAGCATTTGGACAAAGTTCTCAGGCACTTAGTGGGATTCTTGGGATGTCCTGTGCAGGGCCAGGAGTTGGACTTCAGTGATCTTTGTGAGTCCCTTCCAACTCAGGGTACTCTGTGATTCTATGATTGCCTTTTGGTGATCACGTGTTTTACTTCAGGTTCCTTTTCTCTCTCTGTCTGATAGGCTTAGAAGATGTTGTAGCAATAATGATCCCTGAACCCAAAGGGAAAGAGATAGTGAGCCTCCTGGAGAGGAACATTACTGTGATGATGTACATAACCATCGGGACACGCAACCTGCAGAAGTACGTCAGCCGGACCTCAGTGGTGTTTGTCTCCATCTCCTTCATTGTGCTGATGATCATCTCCTTGGCATGGCTGGTCTTCTACTACATCCAGAGATTCCGCTACGCAAATGCCAGAGACAGAAATCAGGTGAGCAGGGCTGGAGTAACTGTGTTTAAAAAAAATCACCACAGGATTTATTGTAGAAGTAAAAGAAATTGTCCATGTGTAGTAAAAACAGAAAACCAAAAGAAAACCCAAGAAATTGAAAAGAATAGGAATATAAAAATGACTGTGGCTGGGAAAAGCCAAGACTTTGTCAACAAACATGGGATTCAAGGAAAAAAAGAAATTAATAATGTATACTACGGAGATTTTTTCCTTATGCAAAACACAAAAAATAGACAAAGGTGATGTTTGTTTGTGAAAAGTTTGTTTTGATATATACATATAGCTAAATGTCATAGCAATGTGTCTAACTAAGGAGCATTGAGATCAAAATGCTGGCTAAAACACCGTGAGGTATATAAGTGTGAAGCAAGTGTTCATGATAAGTGAAGAAAGGAGAGGAAAAAATATTCTCACTTTAATGCTTCCTTAGAAGGGACTTGGGCTAGAAAGACAAGCATGTCCCTCTTCATTTGACAATGATCACTGAACAGCACTGTAGTGATAGCCACCAATGTTATTAAACCACTGCTATTGGTTTTGGCATCTTGCCTAAACCCCTTGAAAGAGATAAAAAGCCTATACAGCTGAAAAGAAGTCAGTACCAGTGGTTTTATAAAGCACTGTCCATCTTTATGTTAGTTCAGCAGTGAATAATAATAGCAACAATAATAATAAATTTCATATTTTATTGCCTGGATGCAGCTATCTCAGCAGAACTGGGAAGCTGATGCTTCTACATTTCATTCTAACGGTACAGTAGAAAATGTTATCAGTCTATGAAATCTGAAGAGATAACCATTTTACTGCAGGAAAAAAAATGCACTATAATGCAGAGAGGTTTCTGAACCCTCAATAAATTACTGTCAGGGCCAGGAGGGTTGCCTTCTTATTCAGAGTATGAATAATCATCTTGTAGAGAAAAGCACTGCTTTTCTACAGATTGTGTAGAGTTACACACTCTGTAACAAACACTTGACATGTAGGAATCCCTCACCTTCTCCCATTGAAATTCAGTCATCCTCTGAGATAGAGAGCAGCTGCTCTGTGTTTACAAACAGAAGGAATGTATTTCCCTTTTAAATACAGTCTGAAATTTTGGATAGCAAGAATGAGACTATCCCAGCTGGAATCTGAACATCATTGGCAGCAGATTCACTGTGACTGCAACGGCTGTGATAATTTTTAGATGCTTTGTCTGCAAAAGCACATGCATGCCTAATTTGTTTGTGTAAGTGTGCTTTCAATCAACTAATTATACAGGCAGCTTAGCAATGTAAATAGACATACATAAACATGAAACTCAGCAAAATAAGAAGCTCGTTCAGGTGATATGTTATAGTTTGAAGCTGATGTGTTTACATGTTCAAACATATATCCTTTTCAGTATTTTCTTTCCAAAGTTTGAATGAGACCAACATGTACACAAGCAGTTGTCCTATGGAGGGGTTTTAATAATTTGGTTATTATACTAGTTCTGTTCTTCAGAAGAATTAGAAAGCATGCCTCCTAAGTTATTACATATTATTAATTTTGGGGGCAAAACTGGACAATAATAAGGGGCAACCTAGAAAGTCCTCATGCACTTTTCTTCTTACAGTTTTGTCTGACATCTAGTCTCTTTATTAGCTCTTTTCATATGAAAAATGGTAGCAATATACAAACAAAACTATGATTTGTGTTAATGGTTTGCTGTGGCTTTTTAGTTTTGTTTCTTTTAGTCCTGGCTATGGCATATAATGAAGTAGGTAGTTCAGAAGAGCTCAGCTTGCTCTTGCCCTTCCCATGAGTGTTCTTCTCTGTTTTCCATCAAGTTCTGGATTTTTTTTTTTTTCCTTTTGACACATTTTCTTGTAGTTCAAGGATGGGATCACAATAAAATCATAGTGTCCTTTTGTCAAGCCTCATAAACACTTTTTTCTAGTCCTTCTCTATCTGGTGATTCTCCTTTCCAGGTCTGCTTCCCTTCTTTCTGGGTGTAAGTTTCTGAGCAAGCAGGAAATCCAAAACGAACTGATTTAGTTATCCATCAAGAAAGCAATGAATCCAGCTATTGAGAGAGGGAGCTAGAAAGACTGAAAACTCTTCTGGAATAATTTCACGTGACTGCACAGTGAAATGAAACCTGGACATAATCCATCTCCATCTTCAGCCACCACTCTTCCTCATCATGTATGCAAAATCTAAGTTCACATGCCAGAAGGAAGACACAGCTTACTCTAATTAGGTGCCTGATTTTGATGAGTGGAGAACCAGGATTTCAAAGATTCTTCCTGAATGCCAGGGCCTATTCATCACAACTTGGCTGGAAATTAATGTAGTAGAGCACAGAATTGTCTTCTACTATGGGCTTGTGCACCTATAGCCAGGGTGTCGGCTACAAATATACTGAGGTATCAATTTTTATTTTAATACATTTAATTTTTAAGAGTATCTCTTAAAATTAGATAGACAACTGTACTTTACATATGGAAGTAGAAGATAGGTAGTAATATTCACATGATTGAACCCCTTTTTTTCCCTCCTAACAAGATGTCCAGGAAGTTACCTGATTGCCCTGATAATTAATCCTTTTGACATGTAGAGGATAAATTTGTATAAGAAAATCTGTTTCCTCAGCAGCTTGTTCCTGGAGGTCTCCTGAAGATGAGAGAGTTGAGAGAGTTTGTAAAAGGCTGTGGAAAATGTTTAAATCAAGAAACATGATATTGCAGAGCTAATTAGAAGCAGTTTTGAATTACATGACAAGTTCCAGAGATATTTCAGCAAAGTATGACCTGATTTTACAGCCCTGTAACAGCCAGACTTAACAACAGACTTAAAAACAACAACAGCAACAACAAACCAACCCTGTCAGTGTGTCAGATTTCCTATTTCACCAGTAATAATAGAGTTATCTTTTTATTGTTTATGACGTGGGAAAATGAAGAGGGAATAATGTTCCAGTGCCAGACTTACGTTTCTTCCATGTCCCTTCTTTCCATTGGCTTGTTGTTCAGAGGAAATTTTCTACAAAGTCATTTTGAAACTGGTTGATCTCCTTAAGTTTTGCAGAATAGCGAAAGCCAAAGCAAGTAGAGATTGCACTGGAGTTGTGTGATCTTGTGTGTCCTGAGTTAATCTTTAGTATATGACTGTCAGCATGTGGAGCATTTATCTGAGAAGGAAGACTGGTGGCTGTGGCTTGGAATGAGAGTTTTGGCCCACTGAATAGGGATGTCAATCTTTGAAGCAATTTGGGAAGATGCTTCCCATGGTGGAGTCTGCAAACTTTGTCTGTGGATAGATGTGTCCGATACCTCATGTTGGTGATGTGTCTCATTCTGAACAATGCAAAACGTGATCTCCTTGCAAAGGTGGTTGTCTAGTAAGGCCATTAAGAGAGAAGCACTTACTGTAACTTCTCTTCCACAGCATTTACACTCATTTACTTTCTCAGGAACACAGAAGTGTTGCTTTCCATGGATCTGTCCTTCCTTTTTAATGTGCACTGCCATCTCCTCTAGACCTCTGCATCTGATATGCTTAACTCCTTCCAGTCCAGTACTGAATGTTGCAGCCTTGCTAATGAGATTATGAGATTTATGGCTGTAAACCTCTAAGCCTCACTTTAAACCCTTAAACTGTTCTCATGCCTCTTATCTTTTAGTAAAAATCATTGGTTATTGATAGTATGCCTTGCATTCAAGTGGGAGAATCCTTTGAGAGTATGACTTTTTAAAAACTAAATTACTCTCATTTACATGTATGTTATGAACTTATCTGTTTATGATAGATAAGAGAAAGAAAACATGAAAGCAAGCAGATCAACAATGTACATGAGTTTTTAATCTTGTCCTTTCCCCTTCAAGAATGTGCAAAATAGAACTGAGACATTTCATTCATTAAAGTAATACTAATGATAAAAAAGGATCACAAGCACTTTCTGAAGCATGACATAATGGCTCTTGTCTTGCTGTATGTTATGAGTCTGTCTTTGATTTACATTAAAGAACCAAATAGCTAACAAGAAAGGTTTCCAACTCTCATTTGATTATTTTATTTGAGGGAGACTGTGAGAAAAATGGACCACAGAAAGAGTTGTTTTATAGCTACAAGATAATCCTTCACATTAAATAATTAAGTTGCTGGAAAGCTCATATGTAAATCTCCTGATAGCCAAGATTATTTTGACCTCTTTAGCCAGATACGAAATTGCACTCTGCTTTCAACATTGCAGGTATTTTGTCAGCCTTTCCAATCCAATATACTTGCTCTCTAAATTTAATCCAGTGATTTTAATTGAATCTGAAGACCAAAGTGGTAATTTACTGGTCATATTAGGTGATTAGGTCAGTTTATAAACTACCTCAAGCTTCCATCCGTTTTTGGCCTCATGCTCTCACCCCCTCCAGCTGGAAACCTTCCTGCTGACAGGCCCCTCTGAACTCTGGCACAGGAGTTTCCCAGCTCAGAAAGTTGAATGTCTTCTGAGTCACCAAGGGCCCTAAGTTCTCTCTAACAACACGTCTGGAAATGTAGTTGGGGAGAGAAGGTGAAAGGAAGAGTTTGACTCATTTATTAGTGGCAAATTGGAACATGCTATATCATAAACTGTTACAAAGAAGACATTGGAGTGGACATTGCTTCATGAAACCATGTGTGAGGTATAGAACAAATGGCAAGTGCACAAAGGAGGGTCACCAGAATGACCTGGAAACAAAAGCACATGGCATCTGAGGAGGGGTGAAGGGAGCATACTAAGCTGAGTGGGGAGCAGAGGAGGAGGAAGGGCTCTACTTCCAGCTGCAAAAAGGGTGGTCAGAGAGGAGTCAGAATCAGCCTCTTCCTGGAAGTGCACAGGGTAGTGGTCACGAATTACCAGCAAGGGAAATTCCATTAATATGTTTAGAGAAGAAAAAAGACTGAGATTGGTTAAGCACTAGTACAAATTTTCCACAGAGGTTGTGAAATCTCATTTCCTGGAGATATTTAAAGCTTGACTTGCACAGCTCTGACTTTGAACTTGACCCAGCCTTGAGCAGGGGGTGGGAGTACGTGACCTCCCAAAGACTTTCAGCCTGTGAGTCTTTCTCCAGACTGCCTTGTTGCTGGATTAGCACAAGTGAGCAGCCAAGTCCTTGGAGCACTGATACAGGAACAAGCTCCGTGGCACAGGGTGCTGAGCAGTGATTGTGTGAACTGCCCCACAGTGTTCCCATCCTCTTGCAAGGAGTGGACATGTCCATGTTCAGTGTCTGAGGACAGGGTGTTTTGTGTCAGGCTGTTATTACATACTTTAATCCTGGTGGCTGTGACCCTGTCAGCACGATAACAGTGTTTTGGAAATATGGGAGAACAGTCAGACAGTCAGAAACGTCACGTGGTAATCACTTTATGGTCCACTGGAGGGAATGATAGAAAGGCAAAGAATGAGCAAATGGTTATGTATGAACAGGATGTTACTACAAGACTAGATAGTGCTTTACCTGTAAGAAAATGCAGATGGTTCCACCTCATTTTGATAAGGTAGGCATCTCTGTATTTCAGGAAAAAAGACAGGAGAGATTATTCAGAGTTTTTGTGATTAAAATTAACAGGTCAATTAACTTTCAGAGGTTGCATCCTACTGAAGATCATGAACTAGTTATGGAACAATGTAAGAATAAAGTTCAGCATTCATTCTGCTAACTGCCCAGTATTTTTTTTTTTTAAAGTGTCATTAAAAAAAGAGAGGGAAGAAGTAGGCTATTCAAATAATGCACTTGTTACCTACATTGGTATGCATTGCTGCAGTATACCACACCTACTGTGCCCTTATTGTGATCTATTATGTTTATATTTGTACACTATCCTGTTCCATGTACTTAAAATTATTAAGAAGCTTAGAGAGAAAAAGTTTTGATTTCTGCATGAAGAGATGCTCTTTGCTTAAGAGCAAATTTTGTATTGCAGCGCCGGCTTGGAGATGCTGCGAAGAAAGCAATCAGCAAGCTGCAAGTCAGGACGATCAGGAAAGGTGATAAGGTAATTTTTCAAAATGCTCGTTACTAAATGAAACTCTGTGCTAAGGATTCCTTCAGACCTCTGGGACGAGGAGGCAGAAAAGAAATGCCAATTGCTTATTTAACTACTGTGTTTGTTCTTCAGATGGGGGAGGAGTGCTGGTAAGCAAGTTACGGATGGAATCAAGTGGGGAGAGAGGGTGATTTGGTTAAAGATGCAGAAAATTCTGAAAGTTAAAACATGCTAACTAAATCTGCATGCTTCCCAGTGCAAGTTTCCGGCTGGAAACATGTAAGAAAATCTGACTTGCTAGTTTTGAAATGTGTTACTGCATTTGCAATCTGCTTCAGTGACTGTTTTACTTTGTCACATAGGCTCTTATATGAAGAGATTAGCTAACAAAATAAAAAATGAATATGATGAATATTCTCTTTCCTGTAGGAGACTGAGCCAGACTTTGATAACTGTGCTGTTTGTATCGAAGGCTACAAGCCCAATGATGTTGTCAGGATATTGCCTTGCAGGTAAATTAAAGGTGCTTTTAGCTCTAATAGTCTCTACTTCAAGACGGTCTCTGTTCTCAGTTTCACACTGATGAGATTACCTGAGAACTTGGGGAGGGAAGGGTGAGTTTATTATTTTGGCCTATTCATAATTTGTTAGTAAAGATATCTGAAATGCCTCTTTATTCAACTTGAAGTGAAACTAGTGTTGATGGTGGTGAGACCCTGAGAGTCTAGTATGGTAGTCAGAAATTTTGTCTGACCTGGGCCTATAACAAAGTCTTAAGTAGGATTTTTAAACTAAAGTTTTGATTCATCTGTTTTCCTCACTGTTTTTAATTAGAATAAATGCCTTAGGAGAATTTGCCTCTGACTCGAAGGTGAGCCCTGGCCACAGCAGCCAGGGATAGAACAGGCTCCTGCTCCCCCTTGAGCTACTTCTTTTGTTGTCCTGGGCCTGAGAAAAGGATGACTTTTGTCAAAAAAAATCCCCATGTGAAGATACCCTGTGCAGGACATTCACCCACAGTGATGTGACATAGGAGTGCAGCCTCTTCCCACCCCTAACAACTGTGTTCATCTTTGTGCTATTGTATTGTCATTTCTGAAGTGTTACCTAATGGAGAATTTCTCTAAGGAAATTAATTTCTTAGGAAATTTCCTAGGATCAGTTACCCCTAGGAGAGCAACAGCAAGTGTTTGATTTCCCTAGAAATACAGATCTGAAGGGTGTACATATAGAGATTTTATTTTTTTCAATAGAACATCTTTCTTCTCCTGAGTCATGTTCACTGGCTTGAGAAACCAAAATACTTGTTTATTTTTCTGTTATGTTGTACCCTAGTAGATATTTGAATGATACAATCTGTCCATTTCTGTTAGTTCATGTGATTCATTAAATCTGTTTACTGCCATCACTAAATGGCTAACAGATTAATCATAAATTTGACCTACTGTAAATCCCCCACAATGACAAATTGCATGTGACTTTTTTTTTTTTCTACAAGCAGACACAAACACATCACTTCATGAAGCAGAAATACAGAAAAATGAGACATTCCCATAAAATGTGGACCTTAGTTTGGCATCAAACCTGTTTGCATGGAAGTAGAATAAAGCTTGGAAATTTTGCATGATACAGGCAGGTAGTTTTTAGAGGTAGATATACAACAGCTTAAATATATGTCTAAGCTTTAGCTTTCACTTGTGTCCCACCTCATAATTCAATGAGCCTTTGTCATCTACAGTGTTGTATCAAGCAGAGTGAATAGAAAACACAGAGTTAACAGGTGGTATTTAGTTCTTCGATGACTTAGAAGGTCGCCCAGAAAATGATTCATGCTAAAAGGGTAGCAGTAGCAGAACTGTCTTGTAAAATACCCACAGTTTGATCCTTAGTTCAGATCCTTAGCAGTTTGGAATTATAAAAACTCAAAGATCTTTCTCAAACAGCTATTTCACCAACCCTGGCTTTCCCACTATACAAACTGTGAGGGCAGTGTTTTACATACTTGCAGGGGTTTGAACTTCTGAAACATGAAATGGTATTCATGATTCTTTCTCCTGTTCTCAATCTCATTTCCTCATACAAAAAAAAAAAGAAAGTGGATTAATTTCTGTTTCTGTGAAGTGAATAGGAGTGTGTTATATCTTGCTAAAGACCTAGAGACTGTAGTTTTCTTGCTCTGGCATCCTCAGTTAAACTATGTTTCTAACATGTGAACCTCCAGTATCACAGTGGATGAGCTCTGAAGTCAAATAGATACATGTTTACTAGGACTTGGACTGTTTTCCCAAATGTCCTCTCTTTCCTGTTGGCACTGGGATAGCTGTTTTTATGTACTCTGGAAAGTACTACTCTGGAAAGTACTACTCTGGAAAGCTCAAGGAGAATTCCAAGTGAACGTGTGCTTCTTACTTTCTGTCTTCATCAGGCAGCTCCCACAACTGACTGTAGTAATAAATTTCACTCTACAGAGTTTGTTAAATAAATAAGGAATGACACTTGGTAAAAATGAAAAGCGTTGACTTGCAGCTGGTTTTATGTTTAATGGAAGCAAACTTCTCTGAAGTTGTCTTTAAGGGCACTGAGACAAGATCAAATGTAACCAAGTGCATTGTTCCCAGAGTGGCATCTCTTGTCACAGCCCTATTTCACTCTGCTTGTCCTCAATCTCCAGCTTTAAAACAGTGTTGTCTTTTCTGCTATTGCTTTGGAGAAGTTACTGGTCCTGCTGCTCCCAATGTGTGCATTTTACTGAGCTTTTACTAACTTTACTAAACTTCTATAGAGAGGCAAGACATTTCTTTCAACCTTATCTCTGCTGGGTGCCTCTTTTTTTTGCTGTTTCATTTTTTTCACCAATAAACACATTCTCTGATTTCATTCCAGCTCATTCTTTTCCCCTGAACCTTCACTCCATGAACAACTGTGATTTCAGAGTTTTCACTCCTACTTTCTCATTTTATTAGCTTCCTGTGAAAATTATTGCATCACACACATACCTCCCTTTGATTCCTTCCTCTCACCCTCATCATCATCTTATTTTGTCCTCCTCAGAAGTAAATAATACTGTACATGCAACCCCCAAAATCTCAAACGTTCTTATTGGATACTACAGTGCTACTAAGTCTCTCACAAAAATTCTAAATCCCTTACTTCAGATCTATCTCTAATCCAGGCAACTGATGATCTTATTTAGGGTTATCAGGGATGTACGTCTCTTAACTGTATAGGTGAGACTAAGAGTGGAAGGTGGGAGGAGAACCATTTTCCTTAATCTGGAAAAAAAGCCTCTCAAAATTGTTGGCAAGCTGAATGCTTTACAATAGTTGTACTATAATAATTATTGTTATTGTTGTTATTATTATTATACTTTTAGGCTGAGTGCAACATGATTTTTTTTTCTTGTATTATCTTGGCTGAAATTGCATCTTTAAGGAAAACAAATACATTTCAAACAAAAGCAATGTCTAGTTTAAAAATGTGAAGTGCTATTTATATAATAGTAAATGGAATGCTCTGGGACTTTGAGGTTCTTTTGCTTTGTGCTCTATGAGCTTTGCACAGCCATGTGCAGCCACAAGAGAGTACAGGAGGGATCCCAGGAGGCCACCACCGTCAGGGTGGTGGACAGCACAGGGGCACTGGCACGCATGTGTTGTTGTTGGCAGCTTTTTCCAACACAATGCCATCTCCTGGGATGAAGACTGCAAATTCCCCTGACAATTTATTGCAGTGCTTCATTACCTTGTCCGTCGCAAAGCCTTTCTTATTGTGTAACCTGGATCTCACTTGCTGCTGTTTAAACAACATCATTGTGCTTCTTATTCCTGGGAGAGGTGGAGAACGGTTGTTTCCTTTCCCTTATGAAAACCTTTTCATATGAGGCTGTGACAACATCTCGCCTTCCTCTTTGTCAACTAATCAGTTGCAGTTCTTTTGGAAACTTTTCAACCCTTCCAAATCAACCTATTTTTGCAATGAATGTGGTTGCACACAACAAGGAAAAAAACCTGTATTTTTATCTAGCTTTGACTTTGATTGTCAAAGCCATGTCCTGAGCCTGAGCTTGAAACATCTCTTATTGTCTCCCTGTATGGGTCATTAATTCTGAAATCATCCATGATGGCTCTATCCTCTCCTTCCATTTAAAACTTGCATCAGTCAGAACTGCAAAGGGAGTTTTTCTTGCAGTTGATCTTTTTACATCTTTGCCATGTGACAGTGAAATATTGCAGTTGCTCTCATCTTGCTTTATGCTGACCCTTCTTTTGCTTGAATTTGGAACATAAAACAATTGACAATTTGTTGAATGCCATAAGCATGTACATAGTGCTGTACCTAATAAACTTTCAAATCCAAATCTGCAAAGCCTGCCACCTTGCTTTTCTGCACAAATGTTTACATGTTCAAAACATATTATAAGAACTCGAGTTGTATAATGCAGTACAAAAATTTTAAAAGGTAAATCTTTGTCTGATTTTCAGTAGCATTCCATTATTCAGTGGATTTCTGTCAAATAATCAAGTTCTTCCTGTAGTACATATTAAATCTGAAATTAATGGAGTCATAATACCCTGTGCTAAATTAGTATTGAGAAGTGTAAAGTGACAAGATCTGTCATGTATTTAAATTACTTGGCATTGTTAGGATTTATTTTAGAATATTGTTTTTGAAGCCAACTTTAGGAACACTGAACTTCAGATTTTAAAGTCTTTAAGGCATGAAAGTGATCCAAGCTTTTTGATGATGAACAAATACCATGAAATTCTCTAATATGAACCCCAGTTTGACTGAGGCTTTCAAAGCTGAAAATTGAAAATGAAAGGGGATTTTCTGTTCTATGGTAAAATGTCTTGGTGGAAACTACGTATTTTTTATTCAAAAGAGATTTTGGAAACCTGTTTTGTTTTGTTTTCTGAGAGATTAATAAATATCTCAGGTTTTGTAAATGGACCGATGATTTTGGCACAAATGTGCTTTTCAGATGTTTGCCAACAAACATACTTACGAATTTGATTATATAATTAAAGAAAACCAATCACTAAAATAATTTCATCATTATTTCATGTAGCTGAAAGGCAAGACATAAACTTCCAGTACCCTCTGAATTAACAAACTCAAGAAAATATGTTTGTTAAACTTTTAAATGTAAAATTACAGATGCCTAAGAACTGTATCTTTATGCTTTCACCTATTCAGAATGCTTGTCTAATGATATTCTGAATATGCCCCTCCTAAGACTGAAAGAAGGAAATGTTGAGCAGGACAGAGATCAAAATCTTGTTCATTTGTTGTTATCCATTAGGTCAGGTCTCGTTTGGAAGGACAGCTGTGAACTTTAATAAAGTGGTTGCTTAAACTTCAAATATCACAATGCTTCATTTGATTAATCATGTTGACATACAGGATAAAATGAGGTTTGATACCCCAGCCAACTGATATAATTAGACTAGATCAAGCTTCCAAGAATATGTTTGGCCTTTCCCATAGTTGTATGAAGTGATACAAAGCGCAGGAATGCAGTAATTTGCTGTGTAGTGACACAATATATCTGCTGACCCATTCAGCTGAATAAGTGGCCGTTAAATATTTGGAGTTACTTTGGTACATTAGGTGACTGGCTTTCTCAGAGATTGCATTTCCTTGTAGAGACTAGTATGTGCAGTGCTTCTTGCAGGGATTATACAGGTATTTGGGTGATTCAAGTCTAACAATAGCTACAGCACTGCCAAGCCCACCACTAAAGCATGTCCCCAAGTGCCACATCCACACGTCTTAAATACCTCCAGATATCACTTCCCTGGGCAGCTGTTCCAACTGCCTGACCACCCTTTGGGTGAAGAAATGTTCCCTAGTATTCCTAGTAACAGAATAAGCTCTCATATCTGCCAGTCAGGTAGACACACTCAAGATCTCCATAGTCATTATTAGTTTTTTAAAGGCAAAGCTAAATAAGAAACATTCAGTTCCTCCACCTGATTAATGTCTAGGAAAAGTGGAAAAGCCCAGCATCTACAGGGCTCAGGTAGTTGCTTAGTGATTGCTTCAGAATCAGAATAGGATTAGCAACAATTCCTTCAGGGAATTGTGTAGGAGCTCTCTCTGATGGTCAGCTTCTAAAGACCAGGGAAGTCAGAGAGAGTATTTTTAAAAGCATTGTACTGGGTTTTTTTCTGTTTAAATGAAAAGTATCTTTTTCTTTTTTTTTTTCTAATTCAGTTTTTATGCCTCTATCCTGAAAAATACTAGACCCTCAATGGCTTCACATTTAAATTATGTATAACCAGGTTTGTCTGTAGAGCTATTAAGAAAAACTAACATGATTTTTACCTTTACCAGCAAGCATCTTTTGTTTACTGACAGCTTTTAACATTTAAAGAATACGGGGTTTTCTAATGTTTTTTGCATATTTTCCCTAGGTCTCTAAATATGTAGTCTTCTATTTCAAATACATTGAAATGTCCACATGTTTGAGTTACTGCAGGAATCATTTTAGCATTGTGTGCATAGGTCTTAGTTCTGCAGTCCTTGCAGAGGTCACAAACTGCACCAGTTGAAATACACTCACTTAAAGGAATTCAGAATAATCTGGTACTAAGTGGTAAATTGTTCTGTGGTGCACTTGAATTAAGATATCCTGGTTTTCATTGCAGGCATCTTTTCCACAAATCCTGTGTAGACCCCTGGCTGCTAGACCATCGTACCTGCCCGATGTGTAAAATGAATATTCTAAAAGCTCTAGGGATACCGGTAAGCACTTTGCAGACCAGCCCATCAGGGCAGAAGAGAAATACCAGCCACATGAGTATATCGCTAGCCTTTGCCTGTTTCTTCCCGTCTTACTATTTTTGCCACATTATTGAATAATTAATTGATTTATTAAGGGAAGTACAATTGAAAATGTCTGACTCTACCTCTGTCCTGCACCTCACTCGTATTAGCAAGGAAGAGCATGTACATGAGGGTAGGTTGGGTGTTGGGATTTGTGTGTTTGTGGCTGTCTGCTTGGTGGAGCAGAAGATTGTTCACTGGTGTTTTGGTGGATTTATAGAATCTTTCACATAGCTTTCAGGACCAGTTTTATTTTTTTAATCATGCCCTCGGTTCAAATCTGAAAGCAGAAAGTCTGCAAATAAAATTTTCTCTGCTATACTTGTCAAGGACAGCTAATTGCTTCTGTGGAAAGAAGTCCTTTTTCTGTCAGATTTCTCTTAAAGTCTATCTGAAGCAAGATCTGTACTCCTAATTAAGGGCCATTTCTCTCAGTTACTAAGCATGTGGTGGAGCACATGACATACAATAAATTGTTAAGCTGTTTGATATCTGGAACATTCAAATGTAGTTAGAAACTGCCAAAGTAACTGGCAGTTTCTAACCACATTTAAAATCTTTCTAAGTTGCATGTTTACATTCAGATAGTGTATGTCGTGTCTGTCATACAGTTTCCCAACTGGAGCTATCACAGAGCTCAGAGGCTTCACCAGGAGGGAGTGAGTCACTCTCCCCCACTGTGCAAGGCTTGTTAAGTTCAATACTGAAACACCTCCAGCTGATGCATTAAGAGGTGCTGTAAATAGCCCCCTGAGTTTCAGTCAGTGATGCACCAGCTCACATTTGAAAGAACTATATAAAGTAAAACAGCTCACATGAACATACTGTGGAGCTGGTACAGCCATTCTCAGAGAACTCAGTTTTATGGAGTTAGGAAGTAGGTTGCAGGCAGATATGTTAATAAACCTAATATAATCCAAACTGAAAACATGCAATGTGGAAAAAGAAGCAGGGCATTGTAGCTAGGGTAATGCATCAAAATAGTTTTGCTACTTTTTCTACTAGACATGTATATTGTCTTTAGTATATTGAGAGCTGATGCAAGTGTTAATCAGTGCTTGAGATGAAAAGCCAGAATGAAGGCTAGCTCTGCCATTCAGCATCTCTGCACCTAGGCTTAAATACAGAATATTTTCACAGGTTCCATCTCAGCTCACAGGCCTGCCATGAGCAGTTACACAGGGTTACACCTCTTCTCCCTACCCAGTGTATTGTTCCATGGCCTCCCAGTGCATCTGACAGCACCATACTACTTCTGCTCTCACACTGGCCCATTCATATTTTTGTCCAAGCACTTCATTAATGTGCCCTTTGTCCAGCTTCATAATCAGAGGATATACGCAAGCCAGACCAATGCTTTCTGGAGGCCTGCAGTGAGACATTAAAGGCTTCCAAGAAGCCTAGTGCTGTTAGAATTTACATCCAGAACATGGTTCTCACTGGCTTCACTGGCTGCTGTTGAAGGCTAAGCATGTCCACAGGCTGTTTGAGGCTGGGTACAGCTAGTGGAACAAAAAACATACCCTGACTCCACGTATAAAAGTTTTAGTTTGCATGGCTGGATTTCACTTTCTATGAACAGCTCCATAGTGGCAGGTGTAGAGGTACCTAATTGCCAGGAATAATTGAAACACCATTCCATTTCCTCAACCATTGTTTCCCTTCTCATAGCTCCCTTTCCTCTCTGTACAGCACAGCAGAGCGAGGATCCATCCTGCTCTCCTCACTGAGAGCTTTCTGCATGGAGCTTCTGTGGAAATAATTGTACCAGGCATAGAATTGAAGATGCTGGTGTAACCTACATGAATAACTGGTTCAAATCAAGATTTCCAAATCAGCTTTAGCGTTGGTCTGTCTTAACACTAAAAATAAAGCACTGGGATGGTAATGTTCCACTAGCAAAGTTTTTTTAGGGGATTTTGTTGTATGAATTTCTGTAAAAATTTCCTGTAGGTTGTTTCAAGACAGCAAGCTGAAAACAGCCCTCTTCATCTCTTGGAGGAAGCATATTGGCATACTTGTATTATTGCATATGTTCATGAAGGGAGAGCCTTATCCCTCAAAGTGACCTATAGTAGGCGCTGTTGTCCATGGGAAATTGGAGTAGATGGTAGCCCTTGTGTCAGGTTTCCTCTGTCTGACAGCAAAGGAAGTGAAGGTATAAGAGTGTCTAGTGGCTTGAGGGTTAAAAATTGCTATACTGCTATGAGTTGCTCCTATTCCTCTCCTTTTTCTACCTTGTCTTTGTAAAATACACCTCAACTCCTGCTTATTCCTTTCCTACCTTATGCTCTCTCCTGCTTCTCCTCTGCGTAACCCCTCCTGCCTGACCTGTGTCCTTTTGAGCTCCTGCTCAGCTCACAGGACCTGTTTTCCACCTGCACAGAAATCATGTTGTCCTCACCATTCTTACTGCCTAACACCAGCTGAGGGCAGCCCAGGGTGGACATCATTCTTAAGGTGTGCTTTCTGGTGCTCCCATGAGCCAAAAAAGCCACCAGCACACATAAACTGGTGTTTCTAGAGACTCATCACTTAGCCAGATGTCCATAGGCTGCTGTGGGAAAAGATGTTGCCCTCAAAGAACCTGTAAAGTTCTAGGGCCTCTCAGTGAGAGGTAGCAAATATTTCAAAATGTCATTCCCTAACCACATTCTTGAATCTTGCTGAGCCCTCTTAGCTGAAATTTCCACAAACACAAAAAAAAACCCTTAGGCAGGCATCAGCCTCTGATGGGAGACTTGGGTGCAAATTTGCCAAAGCCCTTTTGCA
Organism: Parus major; assembly: GCF_001522545.3. Taxonomy (NCBI): domain Eukaryota; kingdom Metazoa; phylum Chordata; class Aves; order Passeriformes; family Paridae; genus Parus; species Parus major. Next base: position 8,583,590 of record NC_031771.1, on the reverse strand, counting down.
GGCTTTTACAATGGGAGGAATGATGAAATTTTACCATAGACAGGCTATGGGGGTTTTTCCTGCCAGTTGCAGTTTTGTCCTATGGTTATTATTTAAGACCTGGCTTGCATGTCTGTGGATATATTGTGCTTCATTTAGCAGGAAGACTTTGAATTTTCCAGGAAAGGATTGGTTAAACCCCAATTACCTAAATGTTTTGATTCAATTCACAACTAAACTCCACATTTACTTTGTAATAAAAACTTAAAATATTATCTACCCTAAGCTCAGATTCCCCAGGCAGCCGTGAGGCACCAAAACTCCTGATGGATTTTCAACTCTTTGCTGGCAAAACCAGCTCAGACTGCTTGCAATATTTGAAATGGATTACCAATGTGTCTTTCACTTTCAAAGAGCTACATTGCTATTGGGACAATCATATCATGTAAAATAGCTTCCCTCTGCTTATCCCCCTTTTCTGTAAAACGTGTGCTGGATATGCAGTCAGCTGCATTTTTGGCAGCAGATTATATGACTTGAAGCTATTCACTAAGAGCCTTAGCCAAGCCCCCAGAAGTCAATACAAAGTTTTCCCCTGACTTCAGTGGAATTGTGCTCTCAGAGCACTTACAGGCAGGGCACAAGTGAAACCAATACAATTAAACTTAGCAACTGTATCTGGGTCACTCTGGCAGCCAAAGCTATAATGGTTTGGGTTTTTTTATTCTGATCAGTATTTCATATAATTAGTTTTATAGCATGCTGCTTAGTTTTGGGCATTTTTTTCAATTAAAATTATTCAGGAGTAAAGGGATTAATATCAAGCAATATTATTTTTGCAGCTTTAATGTTTGGTTTGGCTTTCAATTATAATCCCCCTCTTTAAAAGGTTTAAAAGTTTGTGATAAAACCCCATTCAAGGAATAACTGGAATCAGAGCAAAGGACAGACAACTGATTCCCCAAACAATTTAAATAATTTTTCCTATAGGATAAAGGGAAAATAGGCCTCTTGTTTTTAATATGCACTTCCATCAAAGGTAAATTAAATTTAAAATAAAACTCTGAAAACATTGTTTTATAATAGCTAAGAGAGAAGGAAAGAGTGACAGATCTAAGGGATCATTTTGGATCCCTGTCCAACATATAAGTGATTGGTACTTCTCTTGGAAAAGTACAGATTCAATGAGTTTCATTATCACGTGGTATAGTTGAATGTGCCCTTTTTATCCCAAATCTAAGGCATTCTTGCTGCTTGTGGATTAGACTGGAGCCAGACAACAACAATTCTAGTTTTCATTCCAAACTTCAGTTTGTGGCTACAAGGCTGGTTAAACTGCCCATCTTTTTCATTAGGAACACTTGTGAAAAAAATACTTAAGAGGTGACAACAATCAGGCAGGGGGAATGTGTGGGAAAAGAGAAAACATGCTAAGTTCCTGATTCTGAAAAAAAAAAAGTAAACATATGGTAACCTTCTGTGCTTGAATTTAAGGGGATTTCTCTTGTGCTTAAAATTAAATTTCTCTTTAAGCCTTTGCTGTATCATATTTTGCTTAGTTTCTTCATGCCAGCTGTTTGAGATAGGCAGGTGGTGAGATTTTCCAAAGTGCCTTGGCATGTGAGACAAGTAAGCATAGGAAAAAAATCAGATCCACCAAACAGAGCACACCTCCTCTGACACTGGCCATCTGAATGTTGGGTTTCCAGTCTTGCAGCTTAAGCCCTGTCTCTGCTTAGTGCTGAGAAGAGAGAAGGCAGAGGGAGCAATTCATTTCTAGGGCTAGGGGATGAATCACAGCAAAAATGTCTCAAACCCCTGAAGTTAGAGGAAACCTAAGTGACTGATCCAGACCATCTGTCTGGTTCCTGGAGAATAAAGATAAATGGAAACAAATTAACATTTCCTAAACAAGGTGTCCACATATTGCAAGGCAGTCTTGCTATGTCTCTGTGTCACTGGTCTTGCTTCACATAGCAGGAAAGACTGTGAATCAAATAATGCTCTTCAGTTTCCCATTATTGTCTGTTTCCTTTTTTTATAATTGTATTTTGTAGGAAATATAATATTAGTAAAGGAAATGATCTTTTGATGTTTAGAAATTTTTCATATAAACAGCTTTAGCTTCTAGTTTCGCATCTCACACATGGTCACACCCACAGGCAGTTCTTATTGAATTCATATTCCTTTAAGCTCAGATACTGGCTCTGTAAAATGTATATTTCAGGAAAAGATAATCATTCTCCTTCAGCTCCTGTCTCTGTTTACATTTGTGATCTGATTCAGCAATCTGCCTATGTTGAGCAGATCATACTAATAAGTGAGTTACTTTTTTAATGTGCACATTCCCAAACTCTTTCAAAAGTATAAGAATTTTAGCAATTTTAGGTGACACAGTCTAATACTCAACATTTCCATTGCATACTTTGGGGCTCTCTTCCAACAGATTGTATCAAGTTTTAAGTACATGATGACAAACTCAGTGTGTTTATTCATTATACTTTGTCATTTTCAATGCTGAAATAAAGAAAAAAAAATCTGAAGAAGAGGTAAGAAGCAAATTGGAACTTTTTATCAGGTAGGAGCTCAATTTTGTCCTCTTTCTTCCCATTAGCCAAATGCAGATTGCATGGATGATATACCTCCAGACTTGGAAGCATCCATAGGAGGACCACCAACCAACCAGATCACAGGAGCCAGTGACATAACTGTGAATGAGAGTTCAGTGGCCCTGGACCCTCCAGCCCGGACCATGGGAGTGCTACAAGTCATCCAAGACACAGACTTCTTTCCCCAGGCTGTTGAGGGTAACTTCACAACAAGCAGTAAGTTCCAATTTCTGGCAAGATTTGCACTGAAATAAATGTCTAGAAACCCCAACCATAAACCCATCTCTAGTAAGCGGCCTTTGAGGGCTTTTCACTGGAGCAGTGGCCTTACTTTATGCCCAGCAGGAATCTACAGTGTAAGTAAATTTAATTATCATGTGTTCTGCTGTACTGGACTGATGGTCAGAGGTCCTGTACTTGAAAGCCTGAGTGCAGTTAAACAACACTGATGATTTGTACAAAAACAAAAGAGAACTTTACGTATTTTTAGTGTCTTTAGTTTTCACTTGTGTAAGGTGTGTAAGCAGTACCATTTGAAAAAATAATGCTCAAAATGTCTGCATGTCCTTCTGTACCTAAAAATTATGCTCTCTGTTGAAAATCTGCTTCTGACAGTTTAAAAGGAATGTTGTCAGCTGTTTTGAGTGAGGACTGTGCTAGTCTAAAATTCTCCTTTTTAGGTAAAACAGCAGATTAGTAGAAAATACCTATCTGTTTGATACCAGTTGGTTTATTGACAAGACTATTAAAAAAAAATCATCAGATAAACTTGAAGGGAGGTAGAAGAATGGGATATAATACAGTGTATAGAGTGTATAGAGTTTGTGTAGGTTTTGGATAAAATATACATTTTCAATGATTTCTAGGTACTGCTATGGGCCTGGGCATGAAAGAGAAGACAAGTAATAATATTATGTGTAAAAGGTAGGAGAGACATGATGGCACTAAGATGAAATGATTTTATATTACTCTTACTCTGTGGAGAGACTTGATAATCCCATTTTCTCTCATGTTGTAGCCAGTGTCATGGAAATGAAAATAACTTCTAGAAACACAGGACTTGTGACCTTAGATACAGGTGACACAGAAATGGATTTTTTACATTCTGTTTTGTGGATTTGAGGTTTCAGGTTTGGTCCTTTCATGGTCTAAATTCTGGATCCCGCAAGGGGTGAGCAGTAAGGTTATAATCCCAGCCACCTTCCATGGCCAGCCTGCCAGCTGGGGGCATTCAGTTTTATCAAGTCTCCTTGAGTGCTGGCAAGAGCTGTTCAGAACACTATGGTGTTGGGGAAGGTGAAACAGGGAAACCTTATGAACATGATTGTTTGGCACTAGATTCTGAAAATATGAAGGCTAGAATCAAAGTAGAAATGAAAGCCTGCTTTGAGTTATAGGATACTGAGTACTGGTTAACCAAAGAACAATAGCCTAGCCTGTTAGAGGAGAATCCCTGTTGATGAAACAATGTCCTTCTGCTGATAAGAAGAGTCCAAAAGTAAAGAAGCAAGGAAAGAACTTGTAAAGCTCTGTAGAGTATAAAATGCAACACTGTATGTTAATATAGGGAAGCTCATAGGTTGTATGTAAATTCTTTAGTGGGTGTGTCTCATGGTGATTGGTTACTAAGAATTAGAATATTCACAATAGAAAAATATATATTGGATTGTAACAAGAGCTTTGCTCTCTTAACTCTTAGTTCTCTTAGCTCTTACCTCTCTTACCTCTCTTACCTCTTACCTCTGAACCCCTCCCCCTTATCCCTCTCCCTCTCTCCCCCACTCTTAACTCTCAGCCCCCTCTCCCTGCTCCTACCCCTCTCATCCTCCCTGCTCTTTCCCTCTGCTCTCTCCCTCCTTCCATCTGTTTCTCTTACTCCCTCCCTTCTTCTCCCAACCTCACCTCCCCTGCTCTACCTGTGCTCTCTCCCCTCCCCCAGACCACGTGGACGCCAAGGCTGGTGGCGGACACGGGTCTCCCCTCCTTTTACCCTTATAATAAATTGCTTATACTTGAACAGCTTGACCCTGGAGAAGTCTCTCACCGCGAGCGAGCGTTTTTACTTCACCAATACTATGGGATTTTGTTCCTCCCAATAATTGTTTTTAAATGCATCTAAGGCTGATTTAAAAAATCAAAAGAAAGATGGCACCACAGTGTAGTAAAGACTGGGCTAAATGCTGGTCTCTGCTCTGTCCTTTATCACTCCAGAAGCAAGTAGATCCTCTCATGGATAATGGTCCTCGCTCCGCAGTTCTCTGCAACATCCACACTCTTAAGACTGGGAGGGAGGGCTGTGGGGTGCCCCTTACGCAGAAAGCTGCATGACACATGCTGGGAAAAGCCAGCAGTCTGGTGCAAAGTCCAGCACAAGGGGCAGTCTGTGCTTTTCATCCCAGGATCTTGTCAGGCTGAGAAGCAGCTCCTCTGGTTTCTCACCATGGGTAACAATGGTGTTGAGGCTGCCAGGGAGCACAAGAGCTCAGTAACTCTCCAGGCACTCTCTTCCCTCCAGATTTGTTTCAAGAGTTTGCAGAAGGAACAAATGCATTTTTAATTCATTTTCCAAGTTGCCAGCTAAGTTAAATAACTGAGTGAAAAGCTTGCTCAGAGCCAGCAGAATACTGCAAGGCCTATAAAGATGCTTGATTTTGCCTTGGTGCCCTTTGTTTTCCTCCTTACCCTCCATTTTTCCCCTTACCTTTGATAATAATGGATGATAGACCTGAAGATGGGACAATCCTGAGGGCTGACTCCAAAGCCCATGGATAAGGATCTTGCAATAAGACCAAGCACACAGACAGCAAACTAGACTGAGCATCAGGAGATCCTCATCACCTGAAGAGAGAATGGCCATGCCCAGGGAAGGACTGGGAAAAGGGTTTTTTCCTGGTTATATGAGAGAGAGCAAGAGAAGAGAGCAGGGAGAGAAAATTGGCAGATGGCCGAACATCTGTGAAGGCTGTGAACCTCACGCTGTCAGAGGTGTGGGTGGGGAAGCAGGCCTTTCCAGTTGTTTTGAGAGGAAGGAAGGCCTGAGGAAAGCTCAAAGCACCTTGGGACCTTCCAAAAGCAGATGTATGCCTGCCTGTGCTATGGTTGTCACACAGTCACTCAGGGAAATCTGGTTTAATGCCTAGTTAGCTGCTGACATTCATTCATCATTGAAATGTAGACATGAATCTTCATCTGGATTTCTCATTTAAAGGGCAATGCAATACATGAATATTTGTCAGTGATGGATGTGCAAGTTTCCTTGCTGTGATCACCTCATCCAGCGTGACACATTTTATAGTAGTTCCCAGAAAAGCCACTTAGTCCCTTTTTGCAGCAGAGCTGCATTGTTTGGGAGTTAGGGGCCATATGACAGCTATAGTTGGTCTATAGCTGCACAGATAATTTGGCCATGGCAGACAACATAGCTCATTACAGAACTGAAGTAAACAAGTCCCCAGGTATGAAAGTGATAGGCTGAATCAAGCTCAAACAAGAGGATCCCAGCCAATCCCTTTAAATCAGGAATGCACACATATCATTGGTTGGTGAGCTGGGTGGTGCCAAGATGTTATCAAATTGTGTGTAAAAGTGGGAAATTTGAAAGCCCTATAAAAGGGGGCTCTGGACAATAAAATTTAACTGTTGCTGCATGAACCTGGTGTGTTCTTGTTGCTTGCCTGTCTCTGAAACTGTGATAGGGCTGATTTCCAGCAGTTAGGGGAATTTGACTCTCTAGCTGCCTCATGTGAATTTGGAGGGTTCAGGCAGTCTGAACTTGCCATTGTGGGCAACCTGAACTCTTAAGGCAGTGAAAGGGGAGCATCCAGGACCGTATATATAGTTGTGGTATGAATCCAAATGCTAACTAAATCAGAGGGCAACTGTAGGCTAAATAACCGGGTCATAGCTGTCAGAGTAAATTGAACTTTATAGGCATTGTGTCTGTTTATTGTATTTCTCATATCCAGAATGCCCAGTTACACAACTGCAGAGCTTGCTGAGCGTGCCCTTTCTGTGAGCTAGCCTGCCTGGGAATTTGTAAGTGATGACACTGATTGCTCCTATGAATCTTTGCTGAAGTTGCTAGGTTCTGGCCTCTTTATACAGCATTACTAATGGGAGCATACTCCAAGGGTGAATTGTACTACAAGTTTTTTCACCCTTATTACTGAATCTGTGCAGTCTCCAAGACTCCTGTGTGGCCTTGACATGGCCTCCTGCACCCAGCACCACAAGCGTCTGCATCCTCCCATGTTCCTCACAAAGTTAAGTGGTCCAGCAGGTAAAGGACTTGCCACCTTCTTTCCACCCGCTTCTGCAACACTTTTCACTTCATTGTTCTTACATTCTTTTTTGTCTGTTGATTAATCATTCTGGTATTGTTGTCTTGGTTTGGGTTTAATTTACCTTTTTGTTTCCAGTGATTATTCAGAGCCAGCAGACCTCCCACAGTGTGTCTGGAGGGAGGGTATTCCCAGAATACTGTTCACATTGGGTAAAATTCTGTCTCCATGGTGGCAAAGCTCCTGCCTACTTCAGTGGGGCCAGATTTTAATTTCTGGAACTCAGCCAGTGCTTTTCCTCTTATTTCTGTTGTGTATGCTCGGCAGATATCTCACCTTCTCTCCCTCCCTTTTGCTCCCCATATATAACTGGTATCTGTGGGAGCCTTGGAAATGTAGTGTACTATGAACATGTAGGTAGGACTAAGCCCTAGGGTTCCTTGCTAAACCAAGACTCTCCTGTTTAGTAGCACTGAAAAATGGACCAGCAGTTCACTCTCAGCTGCCTTTTAGCAAGATTCAAAACTTCAAGTCACTTGGGCATTTCCACAGCCCAAAGTCTGTTCAGTATTTAGTATAAATGACTGCTCTCTGTCGTGGGATATTGTGTAGGATCCTGGGACAGCATGGTGTAATATATTTCTGTAACAGGTTTCTGAAAAGTTATTGATGGAAAAAGTGAAAAACTGGAGTTTTGAAGAAAAATTATAAAGGGAGAGAGTGGATGGGGAAAAATAGTATGCAATACATAAGAGTTCATCTCAGCTGAGTTTACTGCTCTGACTTTTTCAGCTCTCCAGAGCATATGAAAGAAGACAACCTAAGGATCTTTTTCCACAATAATGAATCATAGCAATCTGTGGTGCCTAATTTTTAGTAGTGAGTTATGCAAAATGCTAACATTTTTGGAAATCTCAGTGCCGGTGTGTGATGGTTTGGCATTAAAAAAAAAAAAGTAGAAAACACGGAAGTGAAGGCTTTGAGAGAGGCTGCTGGGAGCTTCTTTTCTGCTTGAGATCAATCCAATAGCTAGCAGTTTTCAGAACTGACAACATTTTAGACCACAGAAAAGTAAGATCACTTTTGTGAGTACCACCTTTTAAACCTAAGCCTGGGAACTTCTGGTTCTCTTTGTTTCCAGCCTGGAGAGGTAACAGCACTCCGGCTGGCCCCCATTTCCCCCCGTAGCCTATCTGGCCTGAGAGGAGGGGGCTGAGCTGGACTCCAGCAGCTCCCGGGCAGAGATGGAGACTGAGGGGCTTTTCCCAGCTCCAGGCGGGGCTGGACTCTGCCATGGCCCCTGGCTCTGGGCTGGGGTGGGCCATGGCTGCCGACATCTCTCCCCACGGCCCACACAGACAGCTCCAGGCCGAAAATCTTCAGCTGCTTTCCAGCGCTGCCAAGCTGAAATCTGACACCATGAATACCTGCCACAGCTTGGTCCAGATTTTAACCCTTTCACTACACAGATGAGACCTGCAGATTTAATCGCTTTCCAGAGAGAGGAAAGTGGGAGGAAAGCATGATGGCAGTGTTTTCCAGGTGACTGCCAAACATGGACATGAAAAGCCACAAGAAAGCTGTTTTTCTTGTGGAAAATTCTCCATGGAATGACAAGAGAAAACTTCTCTCTCGACAAAGACTGATAAAAAAATATTGTATAGTTGGTACTGCTTTAGGTTTTATCTCTATGTTGTCAATTGGGCAAGGAAAAAAGTTGTGGGGAGAAAGGGTTTCTGGAGGTTTTATTCTGGTTTCTTATTATTGTAGTTATGTTAATAAACTTTCTTTATTCCTTATAAGTTTTAAGCCCTTCTCCTAATCCATATCTCACAGTCTTAAAAACGAGATTCACTTAATAAATTATAAAAAGAATTTAATATAAATAAAAAGACAATTAGGAGACAAAAGAAATAAAGCAAAGGGTTAAAACGGCCAGGTGCCCTGGGGGGTTGCCAGGAACACACTTGGTATCCCAGGAATTCTCCCTTTTATCCCCCCCCTGCTATGAAGGTCCAATGAATATTCAAAGCGTCCCCTCCCCTGGTTCCGCCTTCTTAGATCACTTATTTTCTGCTGGTCAGCATTTATTTTGCTGGTCATCATTTGGTTTCTTTCCTTCTGCAGATGGTCAGGGCAGATAACCATCTGGGCCCCTCATCCTTTTCCTGAGGGTAGCTGGGCTTCATATGTTCTGCTGATAACAGTTTGGCTTCTATTGTTCTCCTGATAACAGCCTGGGCCCCAGTGTCCTTGCCCTCTGGGGTTTCCTCGCCTTGTACCTAGGAAATTCTTTTTAAACTTAAAACTTGTTAGCAAGAAAAAGGTACATACATAGCTAAAAAGTATTTAATATGTAATATTCATCTGCGAGAGCCAATATCATAATAAAAATTTATAACAACAGCAAGAAATGAGTAAGTATTCTAGTGATTTTTAGCTAGTGCTAAAACCACGACAAGGTGGAATTTCCTGCTCTACATATGAATATGAGCTGGACTTGGTTAAGATCTGAACTTGAAGGAGCTCTGAGCTACACAACCTTCAGAGGGTGGATTTAAGGTCTGAGGAGGCCATTGCAATATTCTGTTGGTCAAGCTCAGCTGGGATTGAATAATATGGTTAAAAAGGTCATTTTCTGGGAAAGTAGCATCTAGACATTTTAAAGGTATGGTGACACTGGCAAGTGAAAAGTAGTTTTAATTTTTTATTCTTTTATAGCACCCATGGTCATTTGTCTCCTTCAAGCACATACTGTTTCTGCAATGAATAATGTGCACTGTCTTTGCCCTCTCATCATAAACACTTCCAGTTGTTCCATTTAGGCAAGCTTTTATATTCCATTCAATAGGATGTCTCATTCCACTGCATATGGCTTCAAAAATCCCACTAATACTGTCTCTGTAGTTGGAGGAAGATCCATAATTCTACTGCACACATGAACAGGATTTCTAGTGTGAAAAACTACAAACTTTCCCCCAAGGTGTCATATTACAAAGTCTGTAGAGTCTGGCACACTGTGCAACAGCGTGGGCAGTCTAGACAATATCAGCAGTTCCTCTTCTGCCTCTCATTTTATACTTTCCATAAAACCCTGCCAATGTACAGCTCATCATGACTGTTAGGACACATTCAAATCTCTCTGCTAGCTCCTCATTAAATCTATTAATATAACTTTTCAGTTAATTATTTTGATCTGTGTATGCCTAAAATGTCTTTGTGAAGAATAGTCAGCCTTTGGAAGTGGATGAAAGTGCGTGATAAGAATCTGATCCACTGTTGTCTTGTAACCACTTGATTGTTCTTCCTTGCTATTAATAGTGGGGTTTATAGGTGGAATGTAATTGGGGAGGAAGAGGTGGGAAAACTACCTAGATACTAGTTAATATAGCAAATTATTAACACATGCATTAGCAAGTCCTAATACTGCCCCAGAGAGAGAATACTGATGGGACCTAGTTGAAGACAGAGCAGATTGGGTCCCATGTGCCTGGTGTGTGACATAAGTCCTGGTGGCTCTACTAAAATCTTGTGTGGATATTGCACTAAATAATTGTCGTAGACCAAAACTTCCAATGAGCTGAGTTCCTAGACTGTTTTGGGACTAGCACTGATGCAAACATAGCACTGGTGGTTTGAAAGAGTCACCAAGTGAAATGTAACTAAACTAAACACTAAAAATATGTGCTTGGGATTATTTTTAGTGAAACACTAAAAATGTGCTCTGGATTATTGCATGCACTTACAAGACTCCTGCCAGACTCTGAATGGACAAGGAAGTTTTTATGTTATAAAACTGCTCCTTCTTTCCATATGTTGAGAAGTGAAATACAAAGCACTTCTGCACGCCGAATTGCAAAAAGGGATGTACAAAACTGCTTTGAATCAAGGAGGAAATTTAAATTTTAATTTATTTGTTTATTTTTCACATCTTCTGTGTCCATTGACCCTGTATACAGAGCAAGTATGAAGACATCAGATCAATAATGTCCCTTGTCCCCACTGGGCTGTGATATGGCTTAGTCAGAGGGCATGATAAGCACTCACAGCAGTCTGGACTAACCAGGGTCCCAAAAAGCCTGCAGATGCCAGGAAGGTTGCTTAGTGTTTGAGTCTAGAAGAGATAGAGGAGGAAATGTTCACCTTCAGTAGTGGAAGCTCCATTTTTAGGTCTGCCTGTATGACTGAAGTCTGTGACAATCCCTGGCTTGCTTCTGTCTCTCCCAAATTACATTCCTGCCTGCATGTTATTATTTTCATGTTGTGCAGCTGCCTTGGAAGCCTGGTCCAGAAGCCAGCCAATTTCTTCCTGGTGGTTTTGTTTCATGTGGATCAGTTTTCTGATCCAGAAATTGTTGTGCCAGCACAATAAGAGGAAAGAAATGTGGAGCACAAGAGAAGAGAAGGGCATAGAAGCCAGCTTTCATAGCACTATTCCTAAAAGCAAGCACACTATCTCCATCGCAAGTGGGCCCTACACAGCTGTCTCTTGCTCAGAAATCAAAATAAATAACTAAGCGAAGGAAGGATGGATGAAGTTTCATTCAAATCTCATTTGAATGGTCATATCTTAGTATATAAGTATTTTATTAATGTTCAGTGAATGCAAGAGACATAATGGATTTATTGTCTATGACAATGAAACTAAGGAAAGAAAAGTGCTCCTATAGAGACTGTAGGCATTTGATTTGCTTTGGAAGGTTTTGGTAGCAGGGTGGCTACATGGGTGGCTTCTGTCAGAAGCTGCCAGAGAGTTCCTATTTGTCCAATGGAGCCAGTGCCAGCTAGCTCCAGAACACTGGAACAGCATGTATTTTCAGGACTGCACTCCATGGAAGGGATCCATGCTGGAGCAGTTAGTGAAGAACTGTGCATGTGGAAAGGATTTACATTAGAGAAGTTTGGAGGCCTGTCTCCTATGGGAGTGTCCTCATGTTGGAGCAGGGGAAGAGTATGAGGAGTTAACCCCTCCCCCCAACAAGGAAGGAGTGGCAGAGGAAATGTGATGAACTTAACACAACCCCCAGTCCCCTATGCTGCTAGGGGAAAAAAGGAAGTGAATTTGAGAGTGAAGTTAACCACACCTCTGACCCAGAAAGAAGGGAGGGGTTGAGGGAACATGTTTTTAATATTTGTTTCTCATTACCCTACTCTGATTTGATTAGTAATTATTTTTTCCCCAAGTCAGGTCTGTTTTGCACCTGATAGTAATTGGTGAGTGATCTCTCCCTGTCCTTAGCTGTACCCACTTGCCTTTTATTGTATTTTCTCTGCCCTTCCCAGGTGAGGAGGAAAGAGATAGTGACTTTGGTGGGTTCTTGGTGTGCAGTCAGGGTCCAGGCACCACCCTGTTGGTGCAGAAGTGTGTCCTTAGATGTGTCATTCCCAGCTGGTCTGAATGTGTATTGCATATGTGCAGAGAAAAAGGGGACCTGAAGACAGGCACCAGTGATAACATAGTTGTATCTTTATCTATATTCCACTGTCTTTAGCAGATATCTGGATAAACACTGAACAAGAAAGCTTTTAAAGCAAAATTGACAATGTAGACTAAAATACAAATCTGAGCTGCAGAGAGACCAGATGACTTCATACTAGCTAATCTCTTTGATTTATACTTGACAACAAAAGCCTTGCCTTGCAAGAGATGTTCAGTGTCTTGCATACAATTGACTTGATTATTTAGGATTTGTGTTCACATTTGTACTGTCTGTGGAGTTTTTATTCTCATCAGTTTTTAGGCAAAAGCCTTCGCTGAAATAGTCAGGAAGTGTGGTTTAAGATACAATGTGCTACTCTGATTCTGAATCTTTTTCTTATCAATTCAGAAACACGACCAAATGGGAAACACAAGGATCCAGCTTCGATCAGCACCTGAAAATAAGAAGTAAGGAGTATGGCAGAGCAGTGGTTCTGTAATAAGGCAGACAGGAAGGGGAGGATTCCAGGGCCAGTGCCTCTGGTTGCTGCTGTCATTTCATATAGGCAAGGTAAAAGTAGTGCTCACCTGTACTATGCAGACTTCAGAGACCTCTACCAAGAGTTGGGCTCTGCTGAATCAGTCAGTACATACACAGATATGGACACACTTCCAGAAACCTCACAGGTAAGGTCTCATAAATTTAGTGGGAAAAGATAGACAATGAAAAGGCAGCTGTGCCTCTTGGAGAGTGAAAACAAGAGGCTGAGGTACAGGAGGCACTCAGAAAGTAGTGGCATTTCTGCAGCAGTCACTCTTGATTCTGCTTGTATGTATTTTGTTCTGGTCACACTGCTTCATGAGTGTGCGTTTGCCTTAGTGCTGCTCCGAGTGAAGGAAACTCAAATGAAAGGAGTCAGGCAGGAGCTCTGTTGATAAAATGTTTCCAGTCATTGGTACATAATGTTTTTCTCCTTTTTCATCCGGGCTGTGAGCCTGCGAGAGAATCATTCTCCCATGGAAGCTGGTTTCTCACAGGAATTCAAAGGATCATGTGCATGCTTACGCCAGTAGTTCTTGTATTGTAACCAGCAATTCTGATTTCTCGAAAAACATGAGAGAGTTGCATTTAGAAGAGATCAAGTGAAAGGGAGGTATAGATGCTAATTCTAAAGCAGGCAGCACAGTGCCTGTGAAATTGCAGGCCACATAAGTTTCTCAGTCTTGCCTGAGAAAGTGGCCTGGGAAATCATGGGGAGGAATTAAAACAATCCTCAGAGATAGAAAGCAGCCTTGCAGGTGCTGTTTGTCTGTTCCTTGTTTTCTTGCAAGAGAAAGTCAAGGGGTGGTGAACCACACTGACCAATGATGGTGATGTGTTAGTTTACTAACCAATAAGAGTCTTCTTTTCTGTACTTTTCACGTATCAGTCTATAAGAAAGAGCTGAGGTAATAAACTGGGGAGAAAACTTCTCCAGTTCTGACTCCACAAGAGAGTCTATGTTGTTCTTTCACTGTTCCTAATAGAGCGACAGGGAGGTGCATGTAACTACATGATGGTTTTTTATATGGTAGGAAAAGAGTCTTGCAGGAGATGTTTGGCCTGCAAGAGGCATCCAGAACTGCTCTGCTCTAAATTTTCTCCAAACTGCTTTAGGCATCAACAGCTCAAACTTTCACATACAGTCTCTTAACACTCTATGATTTCAGCCTAAAAAAAAAAAAAAATCAGTGGTATTTGCTCATAAAATACTAGTGAAATCCTACTCATTTTTTCACCACTTTCCTCCAAGCCCTACAGAAATTAGGGTGCTTCAGGGATCTTCCAGAATTGCCACAGAAACCAGGCCACTCTACCTAAAAGTGAGAGGTCTCACTAAATTCTAAGTACCTGGATCTTCTGTTGTTATGGATGTGGGCAATTTTAAGTGGAGATAGTGCCTGAAACTGATGCTTTGAGATGGATAGGCCAGAAACTGGAAAAACTGGCTTATGAGTGTTTATAGAAAATGGGAATGATTGGAAGAGGAGGAGGTAACAGGTCAAGTCCAATATCCAAGAGGAAATACTCAATTTTTGGCACACATGTTCGAGGATTTTCTCCTGCCTCAGAGCCTGGGAATGGGAGGAGTGCATAAGCCCTCCCATTTAGGGATCCTGAAAATAGGACCCACGTGGACATATTCTTGCCCAGCTAGACACCATCTTTTCCACTCCAGTGGCAAGGCTGATATCCTGGGGAATATACTAAAGGCTGTACTCAGCACAGTGCACATTAGCATCAGAGTTGCGTTAATGAATATCCACCCAAACTGGCCTTTTATTGTGACTGTCGTTTGTAAATGCCAATACATTTCACCATTCTTTTTATTGCAACTCATGTTAACATATCTGAGGCACTCAGAGTAGGCAAGAACATATGCTTTGTTGAGTGGAAGTAATTAAGCCATGTATTAATATACACAACGTGCAAAACAACTTACCTGGAGATCTCTGTGAATTTTTGTTCTCTTGGTAGCATAGTGCTATAAGAGAATTTAAAAAATACTCCTACAGGAAAAGTGCATAGAAAATGTATATAATAAGGGTGCCACTGGCAGAGTCAGAATATGAAAAGCACTTAGCTGAAATAGCTTTATTAAATTTATTAATTTGTAGCATCTTGGGGGGGGGCAGAATCACACAAAGGAGGTTCAAATCTGCCAGTTCCTTACACAGGTAATTAAATAACAGAGTGTTTCCAGCTGCTAAGGTTTCTTTGGGAGACAGCCACCAAATGTGGTGTGTCATATATATGCATGAGAAACCTGACTTCAGATTTTGCCCCCAAGTGCACAGTATATTGAATTCAGCTAAGGTGTTGCTGAACATTTGCTGATCATTACTTCCCTGTAATTGCGTTTTGAAAAGGCAGTGACACGAATAGCTGTCAGTCTCTAAGACCAAAATAGTCTTAAAGAAGGAAATTTTAGAAAAATGGCCCTCTGCCTACCTGCTCTGGAAGATGGAACATGCTTCCAGCTGTGGAGAAACCTGCAGCCTAAGAGTGCACTTCCAAGGAAACAGTTTTGGAAGAAATCTTTGGAAGAAAGGTTGTGGTTTTAGTTGTTCACCCTCAAAAGTGAGTTGTTAAACTACCAAAACTGCACCTTCCACAGGGCAGAAACAATCACATGTGTTTGCAGTAATTAATTCCTTCTTTTTTTTTCCTAAATTAATCCTTCAGTTTTTGCTTGTGACTAAAAGATGCAAGACCACTTCTCTTGTAAGAACTTAAAATTTACTATAAACTGGTACTCAGCTTCTAAAAGCCCCTTTTCCAGACTAGATATAAAATACACCAATATTTTGTTTTCTAAAAGCTCCTGGAGTCTAACTTGTTCTGGAACTGCCTGGGAACCTCCTAGACATGATCACTTTTCAAATAGAAGAGTGGAAAGTGATGGAACTTGAATAAAAAAGGAATGGCAAAAGGGGTTAAAACCAAACTTAATGTCATGGAGTCTTGACTCTAACTTCATAGCAATGTACCACAGGAAAATAATAATGAACAGTGCAAAGGCATTTAAGTTTTTTGAAGTTACATGGTTGGTTTCCAGGTGGTTAGAGTAGTTTTGTTACTTTTTTTTTCTAGGGAGGTATCATTATATAGAGTAAAAACTCTTTCTTCTGCCTCTCTGAGGAGTGTGAATGCTCAGAACACAAAAGAAGGAGGAACAGGACTATATATTAACTTAAAAAATTGAAACAGAGACAAAGGTTTTTCATGCAGAGAAGCAGTGGTTTTCAGTTATTCTGTTTCAATTTGAGTTTCGCATGTAGAGTGTTAGGGAGGTCTTGATGGTAGTGGTGATGACCAAGTGACCTAATGAACATATTTTCTAGTAAAATTCCAGCTGCAATTTGTTGAAACTTAAATTGACCTTTCCCATCCACTGCTCTAAGAAGAAACCCAGAAAATGGATGTCTTGGGTTTGGCCTTTCTCATGTTCCCATGAGCATTTCAGCAAGTATCCCTGATAAAAGCTGGCCTTTGGAGGGGATTTTCTGATACCAAAAGTTGTTCAGTTGAAACTACACTGTGGCTGGAGGCTTATTTGAAAGGAAATGCTAAGCATCCCTAGATTTATATTTAAAACCAGTTTCTGTTGATGTGCCTGCAGGATTTCCTACCAGCCAGACCCAAGGCTCCAAAGGCACTTTGCAAGTAAGAAATTGTCGTGGTTTTAAACCAGTAACTAAAGAAATTACTTATTTCTTGTGGAGAGATATGGATTAAAACAAGAGCAAAACAGGCTTAAAACTTAAAAGGAATAAAGACAGTTTATTAACAAACTACAAGAATAAGAACAC
>NC_031771.1:8536088-8566218 GCF_001522545.3 Parus major | reverse complement strand
CAAGGTAGTGAAAGAATTAGAGGCTTAAAAAGCTACAAGAGTTCATAGTATCAGGTTTCAGTCTAGCAGCAACAACTACAAACCAAGCTCACTGACCAACGCTGCTTCTCCCCCCACCCCTCCACCCCGCGGCCTTGTCGGCCTGGAGGGAGGGGGAGAGGCCAAAACAGCCTTGTTACCTTGCCGAGAGCCAGAAGCGAAAGAGAGCGAGAGAACACTGTCTGTACTTCTTAAGGGGGTGTTTACAAGTTGAATTCACTTTTTAATGGTCAGATTTGCTGTCAGTTCTTGGACATGACTGATAATTGGTCAGGAGGAAGAACTCCCATCAGCCATCAGCACCTTCAACTTCCCCTCTTTCCTCAGCTGCCTTAAAGGTAAAGCTACCCCATGACATACTCAGATGCCCCTTAGCTAGCTTTAGTGGCCTCTACGTGAGATTGAGTTCTCTCTTCAGTGTTAGTTTCGCCTTATTGTCCTGGTTGGCCCACTCTGGGTTTTGTCACATTAGCATTTTGCAATCCAGTAAAAGGAACTCACTTTTTTGTCATGTTACTTGTGTGAACCAGAGGAAGAAAGCAAAAGGAGGTAGGTAAATGAGGAGAGAACATGTGTGCACTCTTGCTTTAGGCTGGAGAGACAAAACTCTTGGTTTCTGACCTCAGGTCAAGAAAAACTGTGCTATGTTCTTTTTAATATGGGCTCATTTTGGACGGAAAGGGAGGCAGGCAGGAAGGAGACACAGGATCAGGAGGAGACTCACATTAAATTCGTTTGAACTCCTTAAATCAAACTTGTCAGTTGGGTTTCAGTTGTTCTAAAGGTTGATTTTATTTTTCTTACTTCTTTACATAAAGCTATTTTCATAAATTTTTTTGAAAATAATATTTGAGTGACAGTATTTGAGTGTAGCAGGCCAGGCCTGGCACATCAGATTTATTTTTAATGGGAAAAATCCATGTTGAGCTATTGCAGGATTGTCAAAGGAATGTTCCAGTTAAAAGGAATTATTATCAACTGTTTTAAATTTTCCAAAATGAACATACAAAATAAACAGCTGACCTCTTCCTTTATGAGAGCTTTTCTTGATTGTTGTTCTGTACTCATGTGTTCTCTGTGCATTAAATATGCATTAACATACTCAGACAGGCTTGTTAGAATTTTATCTGGTGCACTAGCCCTACTACAAGACACAAGTAACACTTTGGACATCTCTGTTCCAAACAAACAGTGGTTCTGTACACCTCCTAGTCATATTTTAACCCTCATTTCATGTGCTAGTGATGGGGTTTAAATGTGCTCATTTTTCTTTCCTGTGGAATGCTTTTGATTAGGTAAAAAATATTGCTTAATCCTCTATGCAAACCATGAAAGCAGCCTAAAGAAGATGCAAAGGACATTACAAAGGTTTACTTTTTCAAAAAGAAAGGTTTTGCTATAATCTCTGAGTTTGGGGCTTTTTATCATTTCTAAACTTATGAAAAGAGACAAGTTTCTCATAAAAACAACTATACATGGACCAATTAAATTGAGCAGTTTTGCTTAAATGTTCAGGAATTCTTTGTAGAGATGTTCTTGATGGAAACTGTGGGCTGTTTCAGACTGCAGGAATCTACTTTACTTTTCTTGTTAGTGCTCTGTCCCAGTTATATGAGGTTTATAGATCCTATCAGCTGACAATGTCATCTTCTTCCTGCCAAACCATAAATGTCAGCAGCAATCTGAGTAATCTGCACCCTCTGCAAAAGGCTGACCCACAGACCTAGTGGCACACAAAGACCTTTGCAGTACACAGACTATCCAAATAGTGAGAAGTTACAAACTTTTACATGTAAGCATTCACATTTGTCTGTTGGGGGTCTTGATCAGATTTGCTTCTCAGTCAAAGAACTAGACAGAGCTATCAATACATTAATGATAGTGAAACTATCAGTGGGCTTTAGGGAAGATCAGATCTGGGATAAAGCTGTTCAAAAGCTGCATAATTACACTGGAATATAAAATGTGTTGCAAGGTTTGATAGGCTTGTGATGTTTAAGAGAAAGAAGAGTTAGCAGCTGAACTCCTGTGTCACTGTAGAATGTTGGAAAAAAATTAAATCTCTGTGGTTTGGTGTTGCATGAAGAGCTCTTTTGAAAACCAGCTATTATGGCTTTTAGCTGCCACCCATCTTCAGTTCTGCACTGGCACAGAGATGAATGAGGTAGCTGGGGAGCTGGTACAGTGAATGATACTAATTGATAGCAAATCTGAAATTACAATTGTGGAGAGCAGATTCAGCTACCCAGGACGTCCCTTCAAGAGAAGGTCTCTTACAGCTTCCACTCCAAGTTCAGAGTAATACTCCCTGTGTTAAAGGTACTGTTACACTGAAGCTGTTTCAAAGCCTGGTTTTTACACTTGTCTGCCCTTTCTCCTGCTGTTGTTTTAAAATATTATCATGTAAGGCTCCAGAGAAGAAAAATCTGAGAATAGTGAAGTATTTGAGGTTAATTAGTTTAAATGAGGCATTTTTGAAAGCTCCAGAAGTCAGTAGTACCTCATCTTAAGTATTGTCAGTGGTCAGTAAAGGTCAGAGCTGTCTTTTCCATGTGTGCATGAGGGAGGATCAGATACAAGTACCTACCATGAGTGTATCTGAATAGGGGGCACTGGAAATTAAGTGCACCTTGTTTTCAATTAGAATTAAAACTTCCTTCTGTAAGGCTTCTGTGAAACTGGATGTTAAAGAAGGCTTCCTTGCAGAATTTTTAATTAAGGACTTCAGAAGAGGAAGTGTATGGATACTGTAAGTAACCCATAGGGAGGAGATTTAAATTGGTAGAATGCTTTGAAAGCACCTACAATTTATTTTTAAAAACTACTGCAATTCTCATAAAATTAAGGGATGGCACTTCAGCTTATTTTCCTTCATTGCTAACAGGCATATAAACATCAGAAATTGTTTCTTCTGTATGGAAAAATAGATGTTCTTATGTAATTGATCATTCTGTAATCTGTTTGCCTATGTGCCCAGCCTGGAAGAGAAGAAATAGTAAAGCTATAGGGTATATCTATAGTGATCAGTTCAGGTTCAGGTTCTTACTTTTTTTCAATATATGCATCAGCTCTGTCTGCAGAATATTGTACTATTACTGGTGCCACACAATCAAGAAAGACTACGTCTACAACCCGATGGAGTTTGGGAGACTGAAAAGCATGTTCTTTGCTTTTAAACTGGGATTTTTTATAGTCATTGAGAAAATTGTGGGGCTCCATGTTTTGGGTTTTTTTTTTCCTCTTGTTACAAATTTGTCTACAGCTGAATTGCATTTAACTCAATCTTTATGTCTTGAGCTACAGTAAGCAGATAAGCCATGTCCTGTGACAAAATATATAACTAAGCTGTTGAAATCAAATCAGGTTAGACTGTCTTGTGAAGTTCAAAAACATATTTTCTCTGAGTTGTGCTGTTTCTGTCAAGTATTCTCTGTTTTTATGGACTTGAGAGAATTAATCTTTAGCCTAAGCGGTGTACTTTGGTACAACATTCAACATCCCCCCCAACCAGGGGGACATGTACCTGGCAGGAGACTAGAAATGGTCAATTTCTGCAAGTCCACGTGTGTGAGCTAGTGGGAGGGACACTGATTTCACTGTGGGATGTCAGAGGGTGAAAAGAAAAAGGTGTGGCATACAATGTTAGGGGCTCTGCACATGTCTGTTGTTTGTGGGCAGCCCTTGGGTAGAGTGGAGAATGCTGAAGGGCATGTGGATGGATGACCATGGATTGCTGTCCTAATCTGCCCTGACTTGTCAGGCACAGTGGTCCTACAGCTGTGCCCTGCTTCAGGCACTGGAGCTGCTGCTGCAACAGAGTCAAGTCCATTCTCAGGCATGTTGTTTCCTCATACTGAACAAAAAGGAGGACTGTTCTTCCCTTAAAGTAAAACTTAAACTTCAAAGCTAGTAACTATCAGAAGTTGCATTTGCTAGTGACAGTAGTAAAAATTACTTATCTGATATGGAGGTTTCTCCACGTCTGTGGGATTTTTCTCTTCTGACTTCATGACTGTGTTATTTTTTTTAATATCTAATGAGAAAGACATCCCTGTGTGAAATTTTTATTATGGGCATTTCTAATGGAATTGAATTTCAGCATGTTTTTTTTCTGTAACTTTATCACTTCTTGCTCATTGTTGTGCAGTAACACCAAGGAGCGCTGATAATTCAGCAGCTGCTAACAAAACCAAGTAAATAGTCCCCATACCACACCTGGTGTTTAAGATCATTATAACAGCATGGTTACTGCCGGAACAGCTTTCAGGTGTTGAATGCAGTAATATATTACCAAAGGCAGCTAAGGTTCTTGAAAATCAAAACTGTCATGTACTTGCAGCCCTGTGCTTCAGTGTTTTTCTAATCTTTTCCTGTCTTATGAGAGATGTCATTTCATGATTTTCAATCAAGGACATGAAAAATGTTGCATGTTCTAAATAATGATAATTTGTACCAGTTGGTACATTGAATGGAATACCTCCATGTTTACTTATGAAACTTCCTGTGGGATCAGAAGAACATGATGTCTTGACTAGAGGTGCACCTGGTGCATTATTTGGGCACTGAGGATGGCCAGTGGTGAACAGTAAAGGAGAGTGTGCAGCAGCATCCCACTGTCCCTCTTTCCTTCTAGACTGTGGGAAGCCTTTGAGGGAGAAAGGAAAAGCAGCTTTGTGAAGGTTTAAGAAGCTGGATGCCCTGTTGTGAAGGAAGTGGAGTGGTTCTTGTCTGTCAGTGAAACAAGACACGAGTATGGGACTGAGGTATGGGGTCAAAGATGGAATAAACCACTTTGTAGTGAATAACATCTAATAGGTGTCATCCCTGCCTATGGCATAGGGTTGGAACTAGATGATCTTTAAGATCTCTTCCAACCCAAGCCTCTCTATGATCCTGTGAAGACTGGATGTGCAGATAAACTGTGAAGGACGTTGAATTGGGGATCCAAGAGCATAAAGTACAAGAGACAGTGTGATGACTCCACTGACTGTTCTGGTAATCTTTGTGACCAAATTTGACTGAGTATCCCGTGGGAAAGAGGAAAGACTAGACATGTAAAAAGAAAATGGTGTTGTAGTATTTAGGCCACAGAAGGAGTTTCCCTCCTGGTCCCAGGGAAGTGACATGATGAGCATGTCCCATAAGAGTAAGAATAAAGAGGAAATTATACTGAAAGCAAAATTATTAGATTTTCTTGTGTCATACCTGGCAGAGGCATGTTTGCTGTATCACAGAGGGTTGGCAGCTCCCCACTAAGACAGCTGATCAAAAGTTCCCAGGATGTCAACCAATCTCTCACAGAGAGGAGACTGATCTCCAAAGTCTTGACTACTAAAATGTTAATATGTGCTGTGAATTTCAAAGGCTGAGTGTTCTGATTCCAGGGTAAAATTTCAAGGATTTAGTATATGCTTATTAAAGATAGATATACATATACATACAATGGGGAAAAAAAAGTTTTACTTTTACAGCCAGTTGGAAAAGTTCCAGCCTTTCTAGCAGTTCCGACTGCTTCCATACAATAACATCTGGTATGTGTTCTGCCCTTTTTTTGCTCAGCTTTCTGCAAATGTGTTTGCTGTCTGCTCCCTGTGTTATATATCCTTATTTGGATGGATTTTTTTTTTTCTTTCTTTCGGAGAATGCATTTGGGTGCTGATACTTTCTGCACCCTCTCTGAAAATGAGTTTATTGGTCTTGCCAAAGCAAAAAATGTCTTCTCAGGTAACTGGTGTTGAAGTTTATTGCTTAAGTACAACATGCTCCAAACTTAGGCTTCAGAAAATTAAAAGATTCTCCATGTTGATGCTTGGCTTGTGATACTGGGGTGTGATTTCCAGATGATGATGATGATGATGTTAGCTCATCATACTGCAGGATGTTTAAAGACAAGGAACCATGTGTTTAGCTGTTTTTCATTAAGAGATGCTATATATTCTCCCAAATTAAGTATCCTAGAAAAAGATTAAGGGGAGAAATTTTGTTGTCCTTTTATTCAGTAGTAAGGGAAAAAACCAAGTTTACTTTGGGAGAGCCTCCAGTGTTTTACATCATATCCAGATCCATCTATTACATCTCTCAACCACTTAAGGGTTTGGTGCAGATAAATATATTTTTGAAGTGTCATATTGAATTAATCTTGCCATGTGGTTCTTTCTGCATGCTGGTGTCTGGGTATTCTTTGCAAAATGTTTCAGACATCATCTGCTTTGCCTCCTGGAAGAAGCTTTGTTGCCATTAGTACATTCACAGAGCTCTGGTTTGTTATTAACAAAAAAGACTCTAACCTTTCCTTCCAAAAGCAGTTACAACATTCAAGTACTTATTCCCCTTTCTGCTCAGATAAATCTCCCTGATTCTAGGGAACAGCAATAAAATATTTCTCCAGTGTTCTGTTCTCAATTGTAGCCAGCCAAATTCTTCATTTTTTTTATTAGCCTCTGTGTACAGAAGGACTGTATTAGTAAAAAGGGGTTTTATAACCCTTTCTCCTCAAACTATCCCCACTTTCTTTTGAATTAGAGATTTCATAGGAATTTTTTTACATGTATTTTATTTTATGTTATGTTAGTGCAGTTATGGCCCATTCTAAAGTGTTACAATTCTCAAGATTATATGGAAGGAATTTGAGACTTATAAAATGATCCAGGGAGAAGTATGAGATTATCAACTTGAGAATAATTTTAACGATCAGTAATATTTTTTAAATATGTGGTAGATGTAATTGGTATTGTTGTGAATAGAGTTGCCATTTGAGGTAATAATTTCATAAGATGTTCTTCCTCTTAGACTATAAACAGCAAAGTGATGCAATGGCAAGGCCATAGTAGAAGGTAACAAACTCTGTAATGGTGAAGTGCATTCTTAGGCAGACAAAGAAAAATAGAGTACTCTAGATATGTCTCATAGAAAAATCAAATGTGATGAATTGTATCCTGGTTGTTCTTATACTGGAAACAAAATCTGAATAGTATTGCTTGCATTGGCATTCTTCTGTGGCTTCAAGCTGAGCAGAATGTGTTTGATAAAGATCCGTATCAGTGCCTCTAGTGACTCTGATTCAATTTTCTGATCAGGTCCTCAAAGCTCTAGGAGATGGTCACATTTCTGATTTCTTTTGAAGCAAAATCCTTCTGGACATAACTGAATGTTTCCTTAGAAGAAGTGAGCCCTAAACTGGAATAAGGTTCATGGTAATGCATGCATTTTAGATACTTATCTAGATCTGGGAGCATAACTAATACCAGGGATTTCATGTTTTTGTTTAAATCTGTCTTCACAAACTGAGGAGTTGTGAAAAAAGGTATATTTCACCGCAGTGAGGATGTGAAATGAGTAGTAGTACTTCTCTGCTTATTCTTAAATGGGTGTAATAGAAGAGAGCTACTCAAAGGTCCAGAGAAGGAAAGAAATGCCGTCTTAGACAAAACTTAGATATATATTTAATGCCAAGAAACTTTTGTTGTTAACATTTTAGTGTGGTCTCATTTTTCTGCTGATTTCCTGGATGCAAATTGCTTATTGACATTTGAGCCCAGGCTTTTACAGCTTTTACAGCTCAGTGAGCTTGGGGGAAATCTCAGCCTCTGAGACAAGCTGGAGAAGTTTTAGGAGAACCCCATGGCACTGTCCGTGTCCTAGGGACATCAAATGATATTATGGGATATGGCCTCCTTGGGAAGAGCACACTGGTGAGCAGGAGTGAGGCCTGAGTACAAATTTCACAGAGTTTCATCACTTGTTTCTCACCTTTGAGTGGGTCATTGCAAGTATATCTCAGCTGATGCCCATGCCTGTATGCTTGGCAGAGGAATAGGTTTATAAATGCACTTTTCACTCACTGTTCAATGCTTAGCTCCCTCCCAAGCCTCTTGCAAGCAGTATCAAATTCTTAGAAACCCATTGTCTGACCTCCTTCTTTTGGAATATTTATTAGTGTACAACAGCTACAGACTTACACCAATTGTTTTGAATAGCAGCAGCAGTAGATAACTATTACTAACGTGCAATCTTACTGTTTTCAAATCACTAGGGTAATTAGATATTTTCATCCATGTTTGATTGCAGTAATATTCAAATATAAGCATCACTTGATGCACTTTTCAAGAAGTAAGGGCTGTACCACCTTTGTGTAGGTCACTTCGAAATCTATGTGGTGATATTGTTCCCATGCTAGTGTAATTGAGTTAAAATAATACTGGCTAGAAAAGGAGTTTGGTTAATTTCACCTCTCAAAAGAATGTGTGTCAGGAAATACAAGTGAGTGGAAGAAGTCTGTCTGGAGAGGCAGCATGCTGTGGTGTATTATGTTTCACTGATGCGAGAGGAATGTGGCAGGGAGGTCTACAGTTCCCTGCTGTAGGTACTACAATGTCTGGAAAGCAGCTTAGGATGTGCCTTTTGCTTCATTAAGCAAAAGGCTTTCTGCCCATGGTAAGAAGCACTGTAAAACACAGTGGAAGTATTAAAGTATGTGTGGTTAGACAGGGTTGCCAATTTCAAATATCTAAATTCACAGGTCAGATATTCCAACACAAAATCTGTCTAGAAAATAGAGATTTAATTTTTAAAACACTTTGTTTCCTTTTTGCCTCTTAAGCTTCATTTATTTTTAAGTGAAAGCTGAGATCTTCACTGAAAGTTGAGCTCCTCATCTGACTTCAGGGCTTTAAGAAAAACAGCAAATTACAAAAGTCTTGCAAAAGGGTCATAAAGATGGTTTAGAGTGAGTCAGGCATCTTCTGGAAAAACTGTGTGATTGTATAAGCTTTGTCATTGTAAATAGGATCTGAAAGGCACGGATGCAAAATGCAGGCTAAGCTCCTGGCACTTGCAGTGTAGTTGAGGTTTGCTTACCTTTTACAAATAACAGTAACTGTGCTGGCTTTTATTATTGAGCAGCAAGCCAAAAAAAGAGCAATAAAACAAACCAGCACAGTCTGGCAAGCCTGTGTTGTGTGGGGGAGCCATGGTGAGGCAGTTTGTAGACCTTGAAGACAGAGTTACCTACAGCTGATCTGTGTCTTCTGCAGCCTCCCAGAGTTTCATCCTGTGTGTGCTGGGGTCAGTAGCAGGACTCCTGTTTACAGGAGCCAGCAGATAATGCTGAGGGATACATTAATTTCCTTATGTTGCCTACAGCTTCCAAATAAATGTCAGTGCTTCCCTGAAAGGGAAGGTATAAGAGTGGTGATGTTCTCCCCACTCTGCCAAAGCTGTAGCTTTAGGATTTTGAACTGCTGCACTGGTGGCAAGCAAGGAAGGTGGAGTGCTTCTTTTCTAGGCACTATCACAGTGCTGGAAAAGCAATGCCAGAGCGTAGGCATGGGCATTTTTAGCATTGTTCCTTGTACCTGCTGACCTGCACTTCAGTTCCAAAGAAGACAAACTACAAAGCCCACACTTTGCAAAGACTAAGATCCAAGAATTTAAATAATTGTATAGGATTTGTAAAATAAAACTCAAGTTTGCTGGTTTGGAGAGTGTGTGCCGCTGTACCTCCATCAGATATTAGGTAGGTGAGCTGAAAATCTGGTCCTGTTCTATCTGCCTGTCTTGAACGCAGTTGAAATTTTTTTCTGCTGTTCAACCCTGGAAGAAACAACAATTCTTGAAATGACATTTCCACATTATTAAATGCTGCTTGTTTGATGCTCTGACATTTGGTGTTGGCAGCTCTGCCTGCCTCTTCAGCATGCATCTGGCTGTCACTGTTCAGCCAGTCCTTTTCTTCTGCACAGCTAGTTCAAATGGAAAACACCTTAGCTCTCAAGAGTGCTCCGAGTGGCTGTTCAACATGGCTACAGCTCAGGAACCCTGTCTTGCAAATATAAACTTGCTCTTAAGCATAATTTTAATTGTTTTTAAGAATCCTATTAATTATAGAGGAATGATAAATAATTCACTGGTCTAAAACCACATTATTCTGACTCAGGGATCTGTTACCACTAAAGATTTTAGGTGCTGGAGGTGTGTGAGATGCTCTGATGTACTCTAGGATCTAGTAGTTCACCTGAAGGTTCAATGTCATTGAAGACCACTGAAGTCTGCAGAATGTATCATTCAGCTTGTAAATACTTCCTCTACCTCTGGTGGAAACATGGTCAGAAGCAATGCCTTGAAATGTTTAATGTCATGCTGAAAGGGAAAAAAAAAAAAGAGATATAAAGAGGTTTGTGCCTTAATTATTTATCTTGCAACCAAGAAAGTATAAAAGTAATCCAGGGTGAAAACTGGGAAGAATTGCAAAGGAAAACACTGTCTCTTTCAGTTTGAATAAAGCAGATCCCATTCAAGCTTTCTCTGCAGAACATGAGGTCTAATCCCAGCACAAATAAACACATATAGAAGTTTTTCCTATAAAAGACTTAAAAATCATGGTGCTCTTGAGAGGTGACTAATTGTGTTCACTCAGCTTCAAGTGAATAATTAAACTGTAAGGAGTTATTATTTTCCTGGTTCCTCTGTCATGTTTCTTACTTACTAATTCTTAGATATTCAACTTCTAGACTTTTTAGCATCAATCAGGCTCTGCTTCTATTGTCTGAAAAATAAAATATATAAATGAAAAACTGCCACAAATTTACATACATTGTATTGTTACAGTGTAAATACCATCTTTGTAATTAAATCACTTGAAAATATGAACCATCAAATTTTTCTGTCAGGGACTCAGCCACCTATGAAGGTTTTGTGCCTTTGAAAATCTCCCTAGTGTGCTCTGCTTCCCTGATTGTTCTTGGAAGAAATTAGCTTTTAGTCCTTTAAAATCTGTTGGTTTTATTTGCTGCTAAATATACACATGGTAAGTGCTGTGGGATCAAAACAAAAACAAGTTGCTCTTCCTACAATGTGATTTGCAGCTTGGCAGAAGTCAACAGTACAACTCACAGGGAATTTGGGGTCATGGTGCATCAAGATCCCTTCGGCCTGGATCAAGAACCTGCAAGGTATCTTCAAATCAGAGGAAAGAGTGAATTTAAAGAGACTAGAAAAGGACAAGAGAAGCCACTTGAGAAGGCAGGTAGCCTAGTCCAAAGTCCTGGATTTGTTTTGTCCTGGTCCAATGCCTATGTTCCTACATTAGACTAGTGCCCTCTTAAAAATGTCCTCTGAAATTCTATCACTTACTGAGAGTTTGGGCAGATTTTTTTCTGTTAGGAATGTCGCCTTGGGGCGAGGCGTAGCGACCCGGTTCGTGGGTGACTCGACGGCTAAACTTACAGGCCTGTCGGGCAAATCACACGCTAACACCAATGTGGTGGACAGTGAAAAGCATTTATTTCCGGTGTACAAGCTTTTATATCACCGAGTTACGATGACGTAATCACCGTGATATTATGGGTAATAGAACATTGTGGAAAGAGGGGCCCTATCTTCACGTACAACGCGAGATCTTCCGATCGGCGTTCNATATTATGGGTAATAGAACATTGTGGAAAGAGGGGCCCTATCTTCACGTACAACGCGAGATCTTCCGATCGGCGTTCCCTGTCTATCCACATCATCTCCCCCACCTCCATGAACAGAACTTGATAACAGAATTACTTATGTAATTAACAACAAACCATGAACTTGTTAGTAACAAACATCAGACGAAACCGCGGTGTGTTAGTACGAACTGTCATGCATTTTATCTAATCGGGTTTTTATGAACTGGGCTAACTTATTAAGAAGGCAAGGACAGAAAATAAGTACGAACACAACAACGATAACTGGTCCTGCTAACGTAGAAACGAGGGTAATAATCCATGGGGATTGGCTAAACATTGAATTAAACCAGTTCTGTGAAGAACGCTGCTGGCTATGCTGTTCGAGTCTCTGTTGTAGCTCTGTTGAAACTTGGGATCGAACCAGGGGCCTTTAGATCTTCAACACTCTCCCAACTGAGCTATTTCGGCTTTTAAGCCGGCATGTTTTCTCTTCAAAATAAATGCGGTGTTAGTAATTGTAAAAACACTAAAATGTGGTTAAAAGTTAAACAAATGAGTTTTCAACCGGAACTTAACGCAGTTGTTGGCATTTAACCAACATAATATTAACTGTGTCCAGGTGCACGGTCAGCAAGGGTGCACATCCGGTTACTTGAGTCAGGTGACAGTGAGCGTGAACTTCTTTGGTGGCCATGCACCTTGACTACGTCAACATTAGCTATGTCAGTAACACAGAAACAAATAAGATTAATGAAAAATTGAAAGGATGAATTTACATGCATTAGCTAGAGATTGCCAATGTAATGAACCAATCACATTTCTGGACCTTTTGTTAAAGATTTAGCTCCAATGGCCTGGATTCTAGACTCTCTTGTTCCCCACACCTGCCAGCTTAATCACAAGGCATTTTGCTCTCATTTTCCTTAGTCCTTCAAACTGGAACTAAGTTCCCACAGCTGAATTTGGTTCTGGTGTGCTGTAGTGTACTACACTGTGCGTTTGCTGGCTGAAATAGTTTGGACTCTGTAATCCTTGAACAATGAATACAGCCAGGAATGAGAACCAGAGCAAACATCTGCACATTCAATTAATGCCTGTGAGAGCTCAAATGCAACCTAGGTCCCCTCCCCAATAAAAAGGTTTGCTGGTGATGATCACAGTGAAAACTTTCTCCACTTCAGTAGCTTTTGCAGCTGATTGCTGGAACACATTTGGAGACAAGAGCACTGAAGGCATTACTGTCGTTGTGGCTGTAACAAACTGTGGAGGTGCAACCGGAAGGGGAGAGATTATCTTGCTGTTCAAGGCTGATGGCTTACTGTGAGACTCTGGTGTTGCAAGTTGGCTAACTGAGGCAGAGATGCTTGGTGTTAAGGGAGTCTTAGGGAGAGACTGTTGTTGTGTTTGGTCATGCTGTGGGGTCAACCTGAGTTTCTGGAGAAGATCAACACTTGTATGAGATGCATTTGAGATAGTCCCTGTGTTTGCTGTAGTCAAGGGTGCTATGAGCTGGCTTTGGCCAGCCATTAGATTCTGTGGAGCGTAGTTCACTTCAGATGGCAGCTGATTGACCAGTGGGGATATGGGCTTGGTAGCTTCCTGCATAACTCCTGTATTGACTGTTGCTTTGTTTGAGGCCAGGAAGCATCTGAGCAGGTTCAGCTTCCACTGTTGAGGCTGAATTAAGAACAGGGTTTAAACAAACTGAATAGCTTGAAACGTTTTTCATATCAGGCTGGGAAACCGAAGCTGGAGGTATTATCATAGGTGTTAAACAGTCCTGCTGATTGACACTGGGTTTAACGCTCGGACTTTCAGATTTCCCCAGGGATTGTTGCATTACTGGTGACTGGTCAAAGGAAAAAGGCAAAAGCAGACTGTGCTGCTCTCTGGCAGATGCATCTGTCTGCAGTTTCTCCTTTCTCTCTGGATTGGAATACGGAGCTGCAGGCTGTTCCTTTTGGACAGAAGTTCCAAACAGTTCCTCCAAAGTCAAATGCTTCTGCCTTGACTGAAACGGCTGCTCCTGCACTTGTAATGAAGGCCTCTGTTCTGAAGGCTCTGTGCTTTCTGGCTTTGGAGGATTTGAATTCTGTTGCATTCCAGAACTTGATATAATACTTAGATCCCTAATCTGATTTCGTTCGTATTCATCCTTGGCTTTACTAAGCATTTCTAGGATGTCAGTGGGCCTGTTTTCATTGCAGCCATTGGTCCTGCTGGGACTTTTTCTGTCCTGGGAAACTTGCTGTGACCTCTGAGCTTGTTCAACTACTTTAGCCATGATTTTTGCTATTCGATGACAGTCATTCTTGTCATAAAACCAAATACTGTAAATTGACAAGCTGGCATTTCTTTTATACACAAATAAGGTCCCTTCTATGTCGGTTTTCTCCCACTCATTGTCCTTAGGGCTGAAGCTGTAGAGCGCGACCTGGCCGGTCACGTCGGCGATGCCGGTGATGAAGGGGTCGTGCCGCTGTAGGGCCGCCAGGCTCATCTCCTGCCCCGCTCTGCCCGCCGCCTCCATCTTGCCGTTAGGCTTCCTATAGCGTATGCCCGCGCGCGTTAGGCACCCTTCGCTCCGCCCCTTGCTCGTGTCCCCGGCGCCATTTCCCGGCGCGTATGGCGGAGGCCTTTCCTCGACATCTCCCGATGTCGGGCACGCCCCGTGAATCCACGGTATCGGTACGCCCCGGTGGTAAAGTGTGTTCCGCGACCAAACCCGCGTTAGAGCCAGGCAGGCGGGATGACGACTCGGGTCGCCCGTCATCGTTAGGTGGCTCGTTAGAATCGGTGGGGCAATTAATACACTTGGTCTGAGTGGCAGCTCCTACCCCCACCCGCAGTGTAACTTTTAAACAGCTTTGAGCTGCCTTCCGAGTTTTCCGTTCCTGGAGTGCTTTCCGCAGCGCTTGCGTAATTCTCGCCCAGCTTTTTTGGTACTTGCTGGACCTGAAGCACATCACGCCATTCATGAGCGCCTCGGTACACCTATCCCAGCAATCTGGGAGAATAATATCTACGGGATCATCGATAACGCTTAATTCTAACAATCTGACAATCACGCGTTCACGACTACTTGATTTTTTGCAGTCTATACCACTCTGCTTATGCAGCTGCGAATCTACCTTGCCGATCGACTGCATGTCGGCGGTACGGGAGCGTCCTCCCGCTGGAGCCGGTCCTGCCGCTCCAGCCGTCCCCAGCGTCCGGCGAGATTCCCAAACTCCGGCCGCTCGAACCCGCGTGTGTCGGGGAGCGGTCCCGGGTTTCGGCACCACTTGTCGCCTCGGGGCGAGGCGTAGCGACCTGGTTCGTGGGTGACTCAACGGCTAAACTTACAGGCCTGTCGGGCAAATCACGCGCTAACACCAATGTGGTGGACGGTGAAAAGCGTTTATTTCCGGTGTGCAAGCTTTTATATCACCGAGTTATGATGACGTAATCACCGTGATATTATGGGTAATAGAACATTGTGGAAAGAGGGGCCCTATCTTCACGTACAACGCGAGATCTTCCGATCGGCGTTCCCTGTCTATCCACATCATAGGAAAAAAATGATGACTGAGTTGCTCTGCCAGGTGCCTGTGGCTTTGTCATTAACCTGCTATATTTGTGGGGAGAGTAGGATGATGCCAGGTTGAGGAAATGAAAGCAGACAGGGAGGGCAATTCTCAGGTGGTGGGAGGAAGTTCATGAAGGACCTGGATGAAGAGCTCTGGATGGGAGGATTAAGAGAAGAAAATGTTACCCATCCAGGCTCCTTTTTATCATGTTTTTTACTATGAATGGCTTGAATTTTGGGATATTTTTGAAGTGTTTTAGACAGATAATGAATAAGAACAAGGTTTGTAATCTAATCATAATATCAATAGTGGAAGGAACTCTGGGTTCCACCTGCAGAACTAAAAATTAGTAATATATTAACAGAAGGACATGACCTTTTCCTGTCTTTTCTACCCTCACAGATGAACAGGAGCCAGCAGTCAGCAGTGATTCAGATATTTCATTGATTATGGCAATGGAAGTTGGACTGTCTGATGTGGAGCTCTCCACTGATCAAGACTGCGAAGAGGTGAAATCTTGAAAAACAGAGATTCAACACTAAACTACAGGGGAGGGTCACAGGTAGGGACTCAGTCAGCTTTTTAGGATTTGGACCAGTCATGCACATGCCTCCAGAGCACTGTCACTCCTGCACACTCCATACTGAGATGGTAATGAAAAGCAATAGCAACTGTTGTATCTGCCTGGATGTGGTTTCATCATCTACACACCTTCGTTTGGTTCACATGGGAGATGGATACTTCCAGTTTACCCACGTGCTTGAGAGCAGTCATGGAACTGTCCAGAGAACTGTCATTGCAACTGTAATGACAACTTGAGTGTTTTCTACACTTGTTCAATCAAATTTTTGTTGGGTTTTTGAAAAGGCATATGTTTATTTTATTTGTTTGTTTGTTTGTTTATAGTCTGTTATGATTGGACACTCTGTTTTTATTGACTGATCCCAGCTTTTTCAAGAGTTCAGTCCAGAAATCTGAACCTGTTCACTGGTCACTTCATGACCTGACCAGGATTTATCATTGCTTTGTTGTTTCTGCATGAATTACATGTGGCTGGCTTCAGAAGGATGATGCACCAGCACCCTGCATTAATGTAACACCTGCTTTCATTAAGTGGAAAGCTTGGAAATAGTATATTCTGAAGGCTTTTATTTGTAAGAGAGCTCTGAATTAGCTGAAATTTGGGTTAAAATTACATTAGTTTGTCTTTTACTTAGAGCTCTGTTCTAGACAAGTATTGTGCAGTGTTGAAGGAGAGAAAGAAAAGCTTAAAACATCACTCCATCCATGTAGTCCTGTCCTGTATTTTATGCTGTTCACAGGTGTCAGTACATTAGTGTCCTTCCTTCAAGTGACAATTCAGTACCTGGAAAAAAAGATCTAGCATAACATCATTTCTTTCCTTAATATTACAGACCAAAAGCAGATCAGTGGGCTAAAGGAGCATCTGAGAGGTTTCCAGAGGCTGCCTATTAACAGTTCTGCATTAAACAGGTGACAGTATTCTTACAAAGGGTCTGGAGATTCTGCTATCAGTGTCACAAATTGGTAAGGGAGCAAAAGGCAGTTGTTTGAAGTGTTTAATTCCTGGTTTGCTTTGGGTCTTTTCCCTCAGTGGGTTTAATTTCTTACTTTTTGACAGCAGTTTTTGTCTGCTTGTTATCTAACAAGAGTTCAGGTGGTTTGTTGCCCTCCAGAGTCCCTGTCAATGTTGTCAGAAGCATAATGGAATATTTGCAATTTGTATACAGATACATATACCAAAATATAATGGGAAGGGAATTTGAAAATAAAAGAACTAACATAAATCAAAACACCTAAATAATAAAGACCTGACATAATAATTTATTTCATCCTGAGCTCTGCTTTCCAGGTAAGAGCTCACTGTTAATTGTTCAGTGTATGATTTGGTTTTTCAGTCAAAATACTCAGCTGTGAAGAAGAATATATAGTTTCTGTTGGGAGTCAGATGATTTGAATCATGTTACTGTCTCCTGAGTCAGTCCACAGAATCAACATGTGAATGTTGAACACAGAATCAACAACTCTGCATGAAATTTCATGCAGAGGTCAAACATTTTGACTTGGCAGTGTCATGGTGGGATCTCAAAATGCAACTGTTAGGGCTCATTGCATTTAATCTCTTTGCTGATTTACTTGTCAAATCTGAATACCAGCTTCCAGACAAAATTTCTCATATTTTA
Organism: Parus major; assembly: GCF_001522545.3. Taxonomy (NCBI): domain Eukaryota; kingdom Metazoa; phylum Chordata; class Aves; order Passeriformes; family Paridae; genus Parus; species Parus major. Next base: position 8,548,974 of record NC_031771.1, on the reverse strand, counting down.
TTCAGGAACAAATGTGTTCAGAACTACCCCTAAAATTTTGGCTGACTTGCTTTTTTTAGTATAGAAAGAAGGAAATAATACTCTCCATGCTCTTTTGTCCATTTAGAACTAATTAAACCTTTAGTTTACTCTTAGTTTATGTTTTGTGTCCCTAAATTGCAGGGTAATCTTGAGGTAAAGGTTTTAAACTGACAGAGGGCAGATTTAGATTAGAGATTAGAAATAAATTATTACTGCGAGGATGATGAGGCACTGGAAGAGATTGCCCAGAGAAGCTGTAGATGCCCCATCCCTGAAAGTGTTCAAGGCCAGTTTGGATGGAGCTCTGAGTAACCTGGTCTAAGGAAAGATCTCTCTGGCCACAGCAGAGGGTTTGGAACTAGATGATCTTTAAGGTCCCTTCCAACCCAAGCCATTCTGTGTTTCTGTGAAAATTACCCATAAAGGTGCAGTTACATCTTTAAAAAACATTGAAATGAAAATCTTTTTTCAATTGAAGAGATAGAGGCAGCTGGAAATTTTGGTTTAAAAAGAAAATTACAGACAGTTCCAGAGGGTACACTAGGTCAGTCTTGACAATATTTGTGGTTCTGTAATCTTGTTTTCCTTATTCTTTTATGTCTTCTCTATTTCTTGCTGCTATGGGAAAGACCTGACACATCAATGTTGAAATTGACCCCTACACATGAAATTTTGCACTAGGTACTGCATCAGTTCCATTTAAGCTCTGTAAATAATGCTGAAATGGGATTTAAGTGGTGCTTATATCAAATTTTGACCCAGGAATGAAATTCATTTCAAACTACTGCAGATGAAGGAGTGAGGCTGGTTATATACAGTAAGGGCTCCTTACAGAAAGTCTACACACTGGTACGATTTCTTCCACTGGAGCCTGGGTGCTACATGTCACAGGACAAACACAGTGTCCAAGTTGTCAGTGATCATTTCATATATGCACACTGTAGCACAGCACACAGGCCAAATTGTTTGGGTTGCAGAGGAACTGTCACAAAGTCTTCATTTTATTTCATGAACTGAATTAAGTTGATCTCAATGGATAGATTGACCAATTAGCTGTTGCTGTAGCAGAATCACCCACAGCACAGCAGAACAAAAGTCTGTAGAAAAGGGAGGCAAGAAGGGAAACTCCGAGCTGACACTGAGCTGGGTCCTTTGCCTAGAAAAATCATTAAAGGGAAGTGTGCTCAAAGAGGCATCACAGATTGGGTAATTCGGACCCTGCACATATTTCTGAGAGTTAATGAAGAGCTTTGTAGAGGTCTCGCACTGTGCACACGCTTTTTTTAGCACACGCTAAATATCCCATAATTAGATTTGGTCCTTCAGGGTCCACAGGTGGCCACTGAAAGAGGCAGGGTGCCAGGCTGGGCGAGTGGTTTTGGCATACCACCAATAAGTGATATGCCTTTTAGTAGAAGCATCCTAGCAAATCTGAGTCAGGAGTCTTTCTGCTTTTGCTTTCCCAGTTCTACCTGCAGGTTCACTTAGGGAAGATATTGTTCCATCCCTGTCCTCAGGTGTTCTGCAGCTCTGAGCAGTTAAGTGATGATGAGAGCAAAGCCAGGTTACACATCACTGAAGCCTGAACTTATGAAAGCACTTAAGTAAATGTTTTATTCTGTCCTTCTAAAAAAAACCCACTTACAATTATTTTTGGACTTGCACTAAAATCGCATTATTTTCAACAGGTCTTCTATGAGCACAATTAAGCACCTGTGTCAAAAGGAAATGTTTTCCTGAAGCCTGACCTGACTGACAATGTGCTTTGCATATATAACCTGTGAACTACCTTGGGAATTTGAAGTGCTTTATAAACATTAAGACCCCCTCATGTGTGTTTGTAACATGTATGAATGCCTTAATTCTGTATATCTGCATGCCCATGCACACCTTGGTACTGCTGCCCACTAAGTTTGGGCATTAAGTAGGTGGGGTTCAGCTGCTGGGACACAGTACTGGCTGTTCAGAAGGGAGAGCAGCCTTTAGCATGCATCCAGGAAAGAACAAAATCCTCTAGAGCCCTCTGACAAGCAAGTGTTCACAGATACAATTCTGCAGGCTGGCGCCATGACTGGGTTGGGGGGTGCATCTCCTGTGCAGGGGCAGTGGCCAGGGGATTGTATGGCTCCCAAGAAAAGGCACTCTTGTCATTAAGCTGATCCTTGTGCCTCTCCCAGCAATTCCCATCTTGTCATCTGAAGCACTTTTCTATGAGCAAGTAGTAGGTGGGAAAAGCATTTGCCTTAGTGAGGCTCATCATCATTCAGGCTGGGCTGCAGGATGAAACTTGGTGAGACAGAAACTGCACTCAGAGTATACTTGGATTTTTTGGGTTTCATTAAGCTGCCTTCCCAAAGGTCTGTTCCATAGTTAGGATGCATAGAAAGTTATACAGGCAGAATTTTGCACTCACAAGCAACCTGATGTATGCATGCAGATGTGCAAGGCATGAGGTCTACATCCCCTCCTCACAGCTCACCTGTTCTGCTGAGGATACAGATCTGGCACTTTCTGAGGGTTTGGGTTTTTTTATTTTCTGACTGCTTTAGAGCCTCAAAACCAGGATCAGGATTATCATAGCACTGCAGTTCATTCTTTAAGCACTCTAGAATTAAATTGACATCTATGCATATAAAAGTGCATTGATGTGAGTATGGAAACTGTACTGTTGGGAAATCAGAAACAGTTATCATTTTTAGGCCATTTATTTGAGGAAGATTGTGGCACTAAAGAAAAAGGCTTTATAGAGGCAATTCGGAAAAATAAATTCTTGAAATCACATATGATAAGTAGTCTCTTGGATCTCACTAATGATCCCTGGATCAAATCCCAAGGGAGTCATTGCAAGAAGGGCATTGCTGCTGGGGTGCATCCATTTTGCAGGACTAAAATGGTAAAGAAATCCAGCCGGTACCTTCCCAGCCCATCTCACAAGTGTTTTTCCAAGAGTGAGCCTTTGTTCCAGTGGAAGGAGATCATGGGATCAACGTAGCATTTCAAATAAAAGGCAATCAAAGCACAGTGCTGCTTCCTCTCCTGTGTTTTGTGCTGCCATATCTCTTGGAGTAGGTTGGAGAAGGGAAAGGAGCTAGCCCAAGTTCAGCTCCAGGGCTTGGTGAAAAGCAGGCCATGGGATTTCAGCAGGTTCGGGACAGCCAAGCTTCTTCATGGCCAATGTTGACCCTGGGATTGGAACTTTGTTGATGAACACTGAGCCCATGTGGGCTCATTTGTTTTGCAGATGCAAAATGTGTCAGTGTATTTAGGGCAGGCAGAATGATGGCAGTGAATCAGCTTGGTTAGCATGAGCGGCAAACACAATGTGGTGTATTTTAGGCTTGAGGGAAAATGAAGCTGTAGGTGTTGCCTTTGCAGGCTTCTTAAATAGGGGAAATTGATCCAAAGTAAGCACTACTTTCATTTTACCAAGCTGTTATCTGAACTAATTGATAGCATCTGATAATGAGGAATGCTAGATGGACTGTTCAGGGAGGATTTGTTTGTGAAGCAGTTGGTACCTGTGGGTTGGGAGGGAGAGTGAGGGCAAGGGTGAGGGCTGCCACTTGGCCCATTTATCTACCCATTTCTTTTTCAAGGAACATCCTTCTAAGCAGAAGCTGTATTTCAAAGGGAGAAATAAAGAAATTAAAGATGTGGATTTTGAGTGAAAAGCCAATGGATGGTTCTTCCATCTGAATTTAATCTTGTCTCTCTCAAGTATTTTAATTGTGAATTGGTGGAAATTACTTCTTTCTGTAATGAATGGAAAAAGAAATGGGAGGAAAAAAAGGAGCAATAGTGTTTTCCCTTTCTTGTTTATTTCTTGATTCTTTGGTCCTGAGCAGCATTAAACACAATAGCCAGATCAAGATGCTTGTTTGCTCTGAATGTATACAGCTGTTTCAGATGTCAAATATCTAAATGTTTTGTATATGTATGTAATGCCATCCTCAGTACTTGTTTCATGTTAGGAACCTGAAATGACTGTACCGTTTTATAATTAGATATGTAAAGAGGGGACAGTGGGTGGGACGGTCTGTTATTTTTATACCAAGATGTTCCTTGTATTTAGTGAACATTTAAAAGAGTTTTGTACTTGTCAAAATATACATTCCATCCATTTCCAGAAGAGAATTATTTCTATTTAGAGTAGTTTATAAGCAAACAAACAAAAAAAAAATGTGGCATCCCAGTTGTATGCAGTTCCTGAACATAGCAGCAGTATCCTGGTTTCCATGATGGCTAAAAGGATTTTTCTAGCCATGTCTCTTCTCACAGCAGAGCCCTACCAGCAAATGCAAGTGTTAAAAAAGGAATAAAAATCCCAAACTAAATAAATACCACATGGATCAATGCAGAGCTTAATGAAAAAACTTCCTCAAGTTCAGAGACAATGGCCTGTCCCAGTGAAATTCTCCAAAGTAATCAATCCTCTGGACAGCAGAATCAGATTTACTGGGAGGCTTCAGCTGTCTGTCCCTGCCTGGCAGACTCACCAGCCTCAGCAAGCTGAGGCTGTGCAGGGTTGTTACACTCCTGCACTGTGGCTCTAGGTGTGTTGAAGCTTTGGTTTGGGAAACACCTACCAAAAGGCCATGGCAAAGTCACACTGTGGCATTTGCCTGGGCCATGCTTCTTCTTGTCTTTTTCATTCCCTCCTTCTCCCTGCTACTTATGACATGCTGCCAAAACTGTGCAGTAGCAGTTTGTGAAGATTATTTTTTGGCCTTTTTTCCCTTCTGTACAGTCTTGCAAATAAACTTTTAACTCTTCACTGACATTTTGTAACGTATACATCCTCCTCTCCAATGCACTTTATCTCTCTTGAAAAATGTGGGAGTCAGAGAACTACCATCTTAAAGGGATTTGAAATCATGAGACATACTTTTTATTATTTTGTGTCCTTGCTTTGTTAGATACTGTAAATGCTAAAGAGCACAGACAGTGACTCAGCTGGGGGAAATACCAAAATGTTGTGGCTAATACTTGGAAGCATTATTCAGTAGTCCAACATGGCTATTTTTGTTATATAGAGGATTATAATGTAAATATGTGAGACTGTGTTATTACGTACTAGTAAAATATTACAACTCTTAAAGTTAAGACGGTGAATTCCAAGGAATTTTATTGCAAGTTTTTTAATAAAACAAATCTGATTATTGTGTTGTATGTATTTTCTAGCAGCCTGTGTAAACCTGGAATTTCCTGATGTGTGAAACTTGTGGGTTGTTTCTTCCTGAGCTCAGCCACTGCAGACTTTGGCATTCATAGGAGGCAGAAGGTACCGTGGAAAGGGACCCAAGGCACAGCCTAGTCTTTGTGACACATCTCCAGCTCCTTACTGCTCTTGTCCCCTCTGCCCTTCAGTTGCTTGTAAACAGAAAGCAGCAGCTGTGTGAGAGGTAAATGCTTCTGCTGCCTCAAGGGAGAGCTGCAGCTTCAGCCCAGACACTGGGCATGATGTGTTAAAACAGCTTTAAAAGATGACTGCTCTGCCATGCATCAGTGGGAATTACACCACTGTTGTGAGGGGTTATCCAGCTGCTCTTCCCTTGCCTTATCAGACATCACTGTGCATCCCTGGGAGCAGGAGAGCCCTGTGGTTTTTGTGTCATCCAGCACAGGTATGCTGCTTGCAAAAGGTTTGAGGCACAGTAAAAATCCTGCCTAAATGTAATTTAAGACATTTACAGAAGAGTTTTCCAGTAAATGCAAAAGAAGGCAGAGAGAAATCCCTGAAAGAGCCAGCTCCTGGCTCAGACTACAGCCCTGCCGCGGGTCCCAGCCCGCCCCCGTCCTGGCCCACCTTTTTTCCTTTCTGGCTGGTGCTCTTCCAGGCACAGCGCCGCCTTCGAGGTGACAACATAAGCAGATCAGCTGGAGCCCTGGACTCCAGGAGTCCAGGAACCGGGAAGGCAACAGCTGTGGGCCAGTTCCCTCTCAGCTCCCCAGAGCCTGCTGCCTCCTTGCTCCTATGCACCGCCCCCGTTCATCTCTGCTCTGCCCACAACAGAGGGGCCGCAGCTGGCTCAGAGCGGGAAAACCGCCTGCGATTTAACGTGGCTTTATCAGCAACGCCGGGAACTAATTTTCTCCTCTCAACTCCTATCAGCAACACAGCCTGAAGCTCCCATCCCACCAGCCCTGCTCCAAGGGTAGAAGCCCTCCACATGAAAAAAAACCAAAAACCCTGGGTTGCCTTTGGAAAGAGGATTTATATCTTTCTTGCCAAGAAATCCGGTCTCGCTCTTCCCCACGCATCTCCCTGCCTGCCAGCGTCTTTGTTCCCTGCCTGCATTTCCCAGCCAGCTCGGGGGGAGCGGGGCTGTGTTCCCTTGGCAGGCAGCTGTGCGCGGATGCCGTGTGAGCCGCACGCCCAGCGCAGCTGGCGGGAGCCGGGGGCAGCGCGGGAATAGCGCAGCAGAGGGAGCGCCACGCCGAACCGTCCGCAACGCCAGCGAGGCTGCAAATAACGGGCGACAGGCAATTAATTAGTGCCAGGATGTAAGCACTACTTGGGACTCGTGTTACATCACTCTCTGTTCTATATGGAATTCATTTCTAGTCAAAATCTGGAAATATAGCGGTGCTGCTCTGTGCTCGGTTGCTTTGTGGTTTTGGGGTTTTTTTTTCCAGAAGAAATAAGGCAAATTGTACTTGCTCTTTTGATTCAAGGAGGTGACACTCAGACACATCACAGTCAATGGAGAGGATGTGAGATTCAAAGGGAATTTATCCAGGTTTGCTCTGCACAGCAAATGTACATACAGCAGTATGTACAACACAGGATCCCTGGATATCCAAACCATGCTAAGAAAGAAAATGCACTTTTAGGGTGCCCAAAAAGGAGATACATTCACCTGTGCTGGGTTTCAGGAAGCCGCTCTGGGAAAAGAAACACTGAGAAGGCAATTCTCTAACACAGGGAAATCAGGTTTGGGGGCAGCCCTGAGGGAATAGGACTTCATGACCCGAAAGAAATCTAATGAGCCACTGTATTTATCAGCATTCAACTATAGGAAATCGGTGCTTAACAGGTGAGGCTATAAATTTGCAAAACGCTCATTCCTCAGCTCCAATTTCTGTGCAAACAAGTTGCTGGCAAGTCCTGGCAGCAGTGGAAGTGGGCTAAGTGTCACCACCCTCACATGCCTGGGCCGCCCCCTGCTGCAGGCTGCTGCATGGCTCCTCTGGACATCCTCCTGGACATCTGAATCTGCAGCTTGGGTTTACAGTCCATCCACTCACCTGAGAGCAAAGGCAAGCTTGCACAGGGAGGCCAGCAGCAACTCCTGGTGATTGAAGCCCAGGCAGATGTCCCTCCTTCTTCCTGCTCCAGCTAGGAAGCATGTCCCTCCTGGCAGAGGAGTGGTAGTGCTGTGGATGTGTTGGCAGAGCCCCAGCGTTCAACTATTGGAACCCAGAGCTCAGAAAAAGTTGTTCCTCTGTCCCTACTTGGGACAGCCGTGCTGCCTCCAACCAGCAGCCCTCTTAGTCTGACTCAACCAGGGCTGGGAGCAGACACCTACAAAGGAGTAACACCAGGACAAGTCACCTCCCTCACGCTGTACCTGGTTTTAAAAAGGTCTACTATATTACAGAATCAGGGAATTCTTTAGGTTCAAAAACACCTCTAAGATCATCAAGTTCAACTGCTAAAACAGGTGTAAGTGCTACCTGGCTGCAGGGACTGAGCTCAGTCTTTGTGGGATCCTGTTTCATGCCTTAGCATGCATTCTATTTTGGGCTCCTCACTACAGGAAAGACAGAGTGTGACCAGAGAAGGGCAACAAAGCAGGGAAGGGTCTGGAACATGAGTCCTATGGGGAACAGCTGAGAGAGCTGGGGGGTTTTATCCTGGATAAAATGAGGCCCAGGGGAGACCATATGACACATTACAACTCCCTGAAAGGAAGGTGTAGCCTGGTGGGATTTAGTCTTTTCTCCCAGGCAACAAATGACAGGACAGAGGAAATGACCTCAAGTTGCATTGGGGTTTTAGATTGGATGTAAGGAGAAATTTCTTTGCTGAAGGGGTGGTCAGGCATTAGAATAAGCTGCTCAGGGAAGTGGTGGAATTATCATCCTGGAAGGTTTCAAAATTATGTAGATGTGGCACTCAGGGACACAGTTTAGTAGTGAGGTTGGCAGTACTGGTTAATGGTTGGACTTAATGACCTTAGAGATCTTTTCCAGCCTTAACAATTCCATAGCTCTATGATTCTATGTCCTTGCTGCCTTTCTCCAGATCTCACTGCTGTTTCCATAACTGCATGGCATGAAGTCCCAGGCAGAGCACAATGTCAGGAAAGGAGGATGCAGACAAGCCCTGTGGCAGTAACACAGCCAAGGTATTGCCCAGCATCACACCAGGAAATACTCCCCACTCCCATGGGTTTTGGATGTTACTTGCATTCCCCAGCCTAGAGCACCAGCAGTGCCCCCCACCTGGTCATCCTGGGGCTCCTCCAGAGGTGCACAGGGGTGCCAAGCTTCAGCTCCTGGAAACAAAGGAATTACGGCTGGAGGACATGGAAGGGAGGCAGGAGCACAGCCTCTAAGGACTTAAGAAAGTAGTTCCAAAAATGAGCAGTAAAGCGTGTTTGTCGCTCCGTGGGCACAGGAGGCAGAGGCAGCAGCCCGCGTCCCGCATCCTGCATACCGCTCCATATCTCTCCAGCAGGAGGCTCTCATGACTCGCGAATTCGTCGCCCAGCCTCGGGCGGCCTACCCGCGCCACGGTGTCTCTGGCATCCACCTGCGCCTGGCTTTAATTATTGAGCCGATACAGTGATCATTTACCATGTTAAACAAGGGAAAAGTCCCACAGCGCGGGGGGGGGGCGGGATTCTGCTTTCCCTGGGACGTTCCCCCTTGCGCGCAGCCCGGGGAAGTCCCTCCGTGTCCGTCGTGTCGGTGGGGAAGCACAAGAAGCCCCCAAACCTCCAGGTTTGGGGCGAGAGTAGCTACATATTCTGGAACAGCACAGGCATGGGCTGCAGGTCACTTAATTAAAGGATGCAATTAGCCCTTGTCAGCCACTCAGTGAGATTCCCCAGTCTATAGACCCAGGATCTATTTGAAGAGAAGCCCAGGAAAGCTGCATCTTGCCCAGTAGCCAGCAGATTTGTTGGAGGGGAGCAGAACTGCTACCCCAGGTCATAGCTAGGGAAAACAAAACAAAACCCAGCCAGGATACCTGGTGACGGTGGCTTCAGCACGAGGTGAGGAACAGGAAAGGAACAAATGTGGGACTGGAGACCAGCACTGCAGCCCCCTAGCACAGCCTGATCCCATGGAGGAAGATAATGGCACATTTCATCTACACTTTGACTTAAAAATGTTGTTAAAGTAAATTGGTAAAACTTCTGTTTGTGCATGCACTTAAACCATTTAAAAGCAGGTTATTTTTGCATTGAGCTATGCATGAAAAGTTTTATTTTCTTGGGCTATGGATCAGACTGTGCAGGAACAGGTCCAGACATTAATTGGCAGAGTCATCCTGTATTGGGAATTGCACTTAGATGGGAGTGGGATTTTGAGGCAGGTAACATCACAAATTAGAGCATGACTCCCATTGTAGCACACTGGATCCCACATCCTATTTCAGCCCAACCATGAGAGGCCTCTGTCTGTACATGGACACCTTAACTGGACACAATTCCACCAGATCTAACTCAGTGCCATTCATCAGCTCAGCCATCACTCCCTCCTCCCCAGGTTGTTTCATGTCCATGAGGTACAGCACAGGCTGGCATTACAGCTTCAGGGCATGAATTACTTCATCCCCCCAGCCCTTGGGTGCATTCATTCACCAGCAGAGAGGTGCTCGGCACTAGCTCCAACCTGCCAGCAGCACTACATGGGAGCAGGGGAGGTTGTTCACACCCAGGCATGCAGGAGATGAGTTTTAGCTGCAGCCTGGCTTGAGTGTGAGAGTCAGGAAATACCAAAGGGCAGGTGAGGAGAATTGCACAGAGGTATGTTGGCTAGAATGCTGCTTTGATGAAGGTGGTGAAATTAAATAAAATTAAAATTAATTGTCATAAAGCACAACAGAGCAGGGGATTTTCCTACAAAAAACTGACCCAAACTGACTTTCAGTTGTGAAACTGCTTTTAAAGTCAAGAAAACAAAACCGAAAAAGAACAAGAAAACCCCACCATCACAACAACAATCCCTTCTCTCTTTGCTTACACTTAGCAAAGTCTTAAATACAAGCAGCTGCCCGAATTCCCCGGATGCATGCTGGCAATGACCAGCTGGGGCCATTCCTGCTGAGCCAAGTGCATGGGAGGGAGATGCTCTGCAGGTTGGAAGGTACTGCCATTTGCAGTACTGCTGGGGACTGGTGGTATGGACCTACTGAGCCTGTAAAAGGGGAATACTGCTTGCTTGTTTGCCTTTTGTTTGCTGTGCTTTGGCTTTGTTCACCTTCTTTTTGACAGAAGAAGACTCAGACCAATGCTAGGGCCCTGTTTTTCAGGGTGCTAAGGTTGCCTGTGCTTTGACTGGTAAGAAAAATGTATTTTTTCCCTGAAGCTGGTTGTCCCTTACTCAAGCAGTCTAACCAGCTGTCCTTGTTTCAGCTGACATAGAGTCAATTTTTTTCTAAGTATCTGGTCAATGCTGTGTCCTGGGTTTAGTATAACACTGATATGTTGGCTGTTGCCCAGTAGTGCTTATCCTAAAGGACTTTGCAGTATCCCATGCTCTTCCAGTGAACAGGTGCACAGAAAGCTTGAAGGGAGTATGGCCAGGATAGCAGAGCCAAACTGGTCAAAAGGATGTTCCTTACTATAGAAAATCATCCCAGGATATAAACTGAGGAGTTACCCAGGAATGGGCCAGTCACTCTTTGGGGAGAGAGGATGAGTGTTGGTTAGTGGGTCATGAGCAATTGCATCATGCATCAGCTGTTCTTAATTTTTTTAATGTATTTTCATTATTACTTTAATTGCTTTCAGTTATTAAACTGTTCTTATCTCAACCCACAAAGGTCTGGGGGAAATAGGTGTTACTTTTTTTGTTACTTTTTTTTTTTCTTTTCCTGATTCTGTTCCCCCAACCCCTGGCCATGACGAGGAGTGAGCAAGCAGTTATGTGATACTTAATTGACAGCTGGGGCTAAACCATGCCACCAGCTCATGGTCTAAAATGCTCCCTGAGCTCACCTGTGGGTTGCTACACAGGACCCTTTACTTTTCTGGGCTTTGTTTTGCATTCCTTATTATTTAATAAAAGGCTGTATTTCTTTTACCCAAAATAACTTGGGGTGAGGGATTCTCTTGAGCTTGGCTCCTTGTAAAGGTGAGGGGGTAGCATTACTCTGAGCTGAGGTCTGCTTAGTATGGGCTTAGTTTGGGCAAATCACTGACAGTGTCCAATGTATCCACCAAGGACATGGAAACAAGAATGGCTGGGGAGAGATGGTTATTTTCTGAGTGCTGTTGTACATGTGTTTTGTTGGTCACCAAGCGCCATCAGTGGCAAAGCAGCTTCATTCTGACTGTTATAAATGTATATTCATCATTTATATATAAAAGCCAACATCATCTGAATCGATGTTGTCTTTTCGCAAGTTATTAAGATGAATGGTATATGTATAATGTTAGAATGGCTTTTGCTGTGTGAATGTAGTTTTTTATTTTTCTCCTGCTATTAGCAAGAATTTAGACATAGGTCAATATAGTGTGTTCTAACTGCCTGAGCAGGCAAGATAACCTCCAGTGAACAGATGATGGGGCCTGGGCTGCTATCAACACTCACCGCCTGTGGAAAAAGGAGCCAAAGCCCAAATCAAAGGATGATAAGAAAGGAATTAAAACCACACGCTGTTGCTAATCCTTCTCCCCGATGGGACCCCTCTGTCCCACCCCCGTGGTGAGAGCCTGCTCGTCTCAGGGCACAGGCGGCGGAGGGGGGTCCTGGAGTGGATACAACACGGACTCAAAGTATCTAGACACAGGAGGCTCAAACTTGCTGGAGTAATCCCGGGTTTATTGTCTGTTGTCCATGGGGGCAAGAGAGAGAGCAAAATGCTCTGGGTCTTATCTCTTATACCTGGGGGCAGGGATGATTAGGGGATGCAGGGAGGTCACAGCCAATGGGAAGAGGGAAGGGAAAGAAGGTTCTCAGGTAGGAACTAACATTACACAACCAGAGGTGAGTTTTACCCTTGGGAGGTACCAAGATTTTTAGATGCACTACAACACCTCACCCTTTTCTGTTATACAAAAATGAGAAACATGGATTTGAGTAAGAGGTAGGTTATTTCAAAAAAGGAAACAGAAATTATTTTTTTTTAAAAAAACATATTCACAGTTACAGTATGCAGGTCAGAGGCTAGAGAGGTTTCTTCTTGCCCTCTTCAGCGGTGTCTTCTCTTGAAAGCAATAGCCACTTGCTTCTCATCTCTTCTTGCTGGTGCTGGATTCTTTGGAACAAAAGGTTTTACCCATTTCTGAGGAATCCATCGGGGGCCTGAAGGGGTGGATACACACGCATAACCTCGCTCCCAGGTGACAAGTTCATAGGGACCCATGGTTTGCCAAGTTTCAGGGTCTCTGATTAAAACTGGCGGATGCTGTCACAATTTAAACTGATCACTACTGTTAAAATGCCGAGTTACAGGAGGATTCATACTTTCAAATGAGCAGTTTAAGAAGTTAATGATAAACAGAGTTTTACAGAGTTTCTGTTGTGGAGACATCCACACTGCCTCACTGCCTTGCTTGGCTAGGACTTGTTTGAGCGTCTGGTGTGTACGCTCGATTACAGCCTGACCTGTGGGGGAGTGGGGGATGCCAGTTTGATGTTCCACTCCCCACTGCTGGACAAATTCCAGGAACTCCTTGGATTGATA
>NC_031771.1:8511486-8531928 GCF_001522545.3 Parus major | reverse complement strand
AAGCCCAAATCAAAGGATGATAAGAAAGGAATTAAAACCACACGCTGTTGCTAATCCTTCTCCCCGATGGGACCCCTCTGTCCCACCCCCGTGGTGAGAGCCTGCTCGTCTCAGGGCACAGGCGGTGGAGGGGGGTCCTGGAGTGGATACAACACGGACTCAAAGTATCTAGACACAGGAGGCTCAAACTTGCTGGAGTAATCCCGGGTTTATTGTCTGTTGTCCATGGGGGCAAGAGAGAGAGCGAAATGCTCTGGGTCTTATCTCTTATACCTGGGGGCAGGGGTGATCAGGGGATGCAGGGAGGTCACAGCCAATGGGAAGGGGGAAGGGAAAGAAGGTTCTCAGGTAGGAACTAACATTACACAACCAGAGGTGAGTTTTACCCTTGGGAGGTACCAAGATTTTTAGATACTCTACAACAACACGCCAAGAAATGTGCATACTCTAAAAAGGCGGACACAAGGAGTGGTCATGCTATATGCATATTCAAACTGTTCCTGGAAAAGTTTGAATATGCATAAAATCTATGCAGTAGAAATGCTATATAAAGGGTGTTTCCAAAGCACTAGGTGTGCTCTTGGCAGAGAGCCAAGCACCTCCCATTTTAGCCCTTTGCTTTATTGTCTTTGTCTCCTATTGTCATTCTGTTTTCATTAAACCTTTTAAAATTTACAAGAACAATTCATTTTTCACACGACCATGAGAATTTCTCTCTCTTCTCTGTTAAAGATGATAATCGTGTGCAGCAGTGAGATCATGTCCCTTGAGATGAAACCTCACCAGTAAAGGAGTAAGTCAAATCAATTGATTTAATTGACATTGAGTCGTGCTGCTCAAGCATTGGAGATATTCACCAGAGCAATTCAGAAATGCATTTGACCCTCTCAGGAATGTGAAGTCTAACTCCACACAAGTGACACATGAAATACAAACTGCAAAGCATAAATATTTTGACTTTCTGGCAGAAGAATTGTCAGCTCATTTTGGTTTGCTCTTGGTTGTAATTTCCCAAATATGGCTATTCTTGCTTGCTGTTAGGAAGCATTATCTATCTTGTTTATTCTCGAACTTGGAAGGAAACAGGGCTTGCTTCTTCGTTTTTGTTTGTAGTGCTTGCTGATAGCCAGAGAGTCAAAAGCTTTTCCTTTCTTTTTTTTTATCTTTACTTTTAATACTCTTCTGTAAATATTGTCACCCCTGTTTCTCCCTTCTCGCTACATTTGTTACCCCCTTTTAAAGGACTAGGACCCTCTGACACTGAGCAGGGGTTACAGAAGCTGCAGGGCCTGATGGAGTGCTTCTATTAGTGTTTAAAGCTCAGAGTCCAAGCTTCCATTTTTACTGTTCAGAATGAGGTCACACTGCTGTCCTCTTTAAAAAACAATAAAGGAAAAAAGAAAACCTTTTGAAAGGAACATGTTAAAATACTTTATTTTTTTATGAAGATTTCTGGGGGTAAGCTGGCTGAAGGGGGGATTCAGTGTTGAGCATGGTTGGTGGGTGTGTTAAGGAGTTTGAGAGTTTTTTTTTTAAATGAAAACCATTGGAACTGGGAGTTGATTGTCCTGGACCACAGCTATGAGCTGTGAGGGCATGAGCTGAGCAGGGCTGTGTGGGAGGTGCTCTTTGGGACTTTCTTGCTGGAGGGGTGCTGGTGGCCAAAGGAGAAGACCAGCAGCTCAGTCTGGGGCAAGATCTGAGCAGGAAATATCCCCCAGGACAGGTTATTTCAAGATCAGTGAAGGATGAGAAGAAGCCAGATCTGTGAGCTGCCTGCAGACCTCCTGGGTACCTTTGTTTCCCACATATGTAGGACATGATAATAGATGGTGTCCTGTAAATCTCTAATCCTTTCTATGAGTTTTCAGTATCCAGCCTCTTGGTCAGTCCCAGTTTGCTGTTCCAACCCCACAGGAATTATTCCCAAGTCCCACTCAGGTTGCAATCAGGTCATCTGTTCCTTGGATAATGCTTGTATTTCCTTTATTGCTTGCTCCTGCAGTAGCCTTGATGCTCAGGAGTATTTCCCCTCCCCTGCCTTTTCTTTGTTACTAGTGTTTCCTCGTGTTTACCTGGCTTTGGCTTGTCATGTGGCAAATCATCACATGAAAACAGTTGCAAACAAAGTGTACTTTAAAGAATTTCCCCTTAAAAATAGCTACAGTGGTGCAGGACATTTGGAAAAACCTGATATGATACCTGACACAATGTAGTTCAGCTTGCAAAGCAGAAGCAGGGAGGAGGAAAGAAGAGGCAGGATGTGCATGTGGCAGTGAGATGAGGTTGATGCAGGAGAACTGACTGGGGAGGGAGAAGATGCTGCTTAGTTATATGTAAGGAGCAGTGGCTTGGATAGGGGAAATTGCAGGAAAGCCAGGCAATGATGGCTCAGCCTGCAGTAGCACATCTCAACAAGTGTTTGGCTTTGTGTATGCAAGAAACTCCAGAGTTCCTGGGTGCAAGTGTTCACAGAACAAGTGTGAAAAGAAAACTGAGAAAAGAGCTTAGAAAATGTACCTGAATGTCTGTAGCTTTATTGTGCCAGTGCTAGCACTCCCAGGAAGTTGCCCATTTGTTCCTTGTGCTGCAGAGTGGTGCCACTGGGTCCAGAGTTGGTGCTGGTGATGTAACCACTGAACCTGGAAGAGAAGTGCCAACTCCTCCATGCAGGTCCTGAGGCCATGTGGAAAGGTTTGTAATATATGTTGGTATAATTTGTGTTTTATTGTACACATATAAAATCAAGTATAAAAGCATGTTTTATGTATAAACACAAACAAGTTGAGATTGCAAAAGCAGCTGCTGGAGACCTAGGAATTTGCAAGAGAACGACCCAGCAATTAAGATAACACTGAGAAAAGATGAGTCCACCCAGGCAAGATGAGTTACTAATGACCCAGCAAATAATGCCTGATACTGATCTAGTCAAAATCCTCAGGACCATACATCTCAATGCCCAGTTCCGGATAAACTACTCAAACTCTCTTCCCTTCTCGGAAAACTCATCAACAGACCAGCAGCAGAAATATGAATATGTAATAACACAAGAAGGAGAAAAAAAAGTGAAGCTGCATAGCCTCAGGCCGAAAAAACTGTACAAAACTCGGCACTCTGAAAGACAGTTTGTGAACTTGGGGGAGCCAGTGCGATAGAGGCGGGTTCAGAGTTCAGCCAGTGCCAACCCCGGGCTCGATGCTGACTTTGATTGTGGCTGTCCGAAATTTGATTTTGCAAATTTTTCAATAAAATCCTTATTGATAAAATTTGGCTGATTTCATTTATAACAGGTTCATCTTCCTCCTGCTGTCCTGGCACAAGAGAAAATCTCCACCACCAGCAGTCAGACTTACTGCTGCTGATGCACACATCTGAGAAATCAGATAAATGTGAGCATCATCTAAACCAAGCCAACAGGGAGCGTCAGGCACTGTATGGGCCTCCCAGAGCCCTTTCCAGTCCCTTTTTCTTTTGCAGGGAGCAGTCTCTTGAAAGCACTTTAGTTAGACCATGAAGGATGAGGGTAGGAGTCCTTTCTGCAGTGTACTTCTGAGGTATCTTGGCCGCAAACTGGCAGCACATTGCTGGTCAAAGGCAGCCTGGATGCTTTTCTGTATTTCGCAGAGCATTTTTTCTTACCTCCTTTTAGTGGAAGTTCTCAGCTGTTCATATTCTGATCACACAGGAAGAGCTATTTTCTGCAGCAGCAACTTTCTGTGCTGGCTGTGCACAGGCAACTGTGGCCTGGTTTTTGATTATCACAAAAATAGGTGGAGAAAAAGATGGTTGTCCTGGATGTATATAAATGAATTTGAAGTATGGTGGTCCTGGATGTATATAAATGAATTTGAAGTATGGTGGGGTTCTTTGCTTGAGAATTGTTTTGCAAGTCATCTTGGGGGGCTGCCTTGGGCAGAGGAGCCACAGCTGCCTTCAGAGCTGGTTCCTGGGATGAAGATGGAAATCACACTGGGGTTCATTTTAGCTAGTGTTTTGTGTCTGCTTTGAGCACTTCTAGTCAATCCTCAGAAAACCAGTATCTCCTCTAAGAAGCACCTAGAGAGTCATAAATACTGTAGGATACTAAGTACTTTCTACCTGCATTAAAAATGCATATGAAAATCGGTGTTTGTTTTGTAGAGAAAGCTTAAGGGATGTGTAAAATGCCATTGCAGAAATGTCGTGTAATTATTTACTTCTGCCTGAGATACAGGTATAGAAGATGTGAGACCTAAAAGCAATGAAAGGAAATAACATAATGCAATATCCTATTGATCTGTGGGATTGTCTACTACTTAAGGTGATGGCACAAGTCATGTTTGTAGTTGTACTAACTAGAATTAAAATAATTATAGAATGGAAACAAACCATGACAAAAACTCCTTAAGGCTTAAAGCTTCCTGCTTCTCACTTGTTGACTGGTTGGGGTCCAGTGGTTTCTGCCATTCCTGTATATTACTGTAATGCCCAGTTACATATTCTGTGCTTTGTGTCTCATCTGGAGCCACTGATAACATTTCCCTGGGCAGGCTAAGTGCCAGGTGCTTGACTGACAGAAATTGATGTAGTGCTGCTGATTCTGGAAATCACCTGCCCCTGCCATGGGCTCAGCCAGCTCTCTCCCACGCCAGCACCAGTAGAGAGCTCACACATGAAATAAAATCAGAATATGTCTAGCTAAGAGGGAAAGAAAAGAAGGAAAACCCTGCTTCTGCTAGGGGGATAAAGAGCCTGGCATCCCAAAGCAGGCCAGGGAACAAGGTGCTGAGACTTGGATAGCACAAGGTACCAGAGAAGGTGTGGTGTGATCAGTAGCACCATGACAATAAGTAAATTATTTATTTTAATTACAGTGCATTACAGAGCTGTAGTGGAAAGCATGTTTCTTAATTCCAAGCCCTAGTTAATACATGACTGTAATCACCAGCCCAGCAAACCCAGGTGACACATTGAATCTGTGTGAGAGCTGAAGGATAGGTGATAGGACACAGCTCGACCTTTCCCTAAGCACCATTGCTGTGTGCACTAGAAGAGCTTACTTTGAGGATTCTGCTAAAATAGATTTTATTTATTCCTTTTTCAGGGTAAAGAGATGGTCAAGTTCTTCAGAAGTTGGGGGTTGGGTTCCTAGTCTCACCACCCTCACAGAGCTTTCTAGGTACCCATGTCCAGGCTGAATACAGAGGTGCCTTGCTGCTTCTTTGAAGGAACAAGTAATGGTTTAGATGATTTCTTTTCAGGGTGCAGCAAAGTGTCCATTACACTTCAGGTTAAATATAGTTTCTGCTATTAGAAAGAAAAAATATTGAATATAAATCCAGTGACTGGAGGAACCAGGGAATTTTTTCTTGGGAATGTTTGGCTACATTAACTTGCATTAAAGCTGATTGATGAGACTCAGGTTGTATCATCCTTCATGCGAGAAGCCTGGCTCACAGGAATAGCTTCTTCTCCAGTGATATGCTGCTTCAACAGATAGGTCTTGAAAACCACACAGGGATTTAAAAACAAGTCCCCAAAGTTACTCCATCAGCCCCCTGTGAAGTGATGCAGAACAGTTATTAATGAGAACAAGGCAGTCCACAAAATGATGCCTATCTTCCTGCATCCCCATTTTCTTCCTTCACCCCCAATATCCATCTGTATGCTTGGATCTTACCAAACAGTCATTAACCAGGTCTGTGGGTCTTCTCTTCACAGTAACAAATGGTAAGGAGGCCAGGTGAGAGCTGAGACTTGTGCTACGGACTTTCACACTAGGAGGGAAACAGGCTTCAGTTAAATACTCATAGGACTGGGTATGGAAAAAAGCCGTAAATTTGTCTTCTGGGTATTCAGCTGCACATCCAGGAGCAGACACTCCTAAGGCTTTGTGTTTTTATCCACCAGCCCAAAAATGTGTGATGGAAAGATTCCTGTCAGAGCCAGGTAAGGCAATTTCCTTTTAAGTTCCTAATACCCCCTTTATGTTGCCATAATATCTTGTTTTCTATGTTTACTTGCTTTTCTAAAGACAGCCCCAAAGGCAGGTGAACAAAATCCTTTACCCATTTTGACTTCCTTTCCCTCTCCTGTAATGCTTCAGTGCAGCTTTGAATGAGGCTCTGGTATCAGCCCACAGGGATTTCTTCTGGCTCCACAGCAGTGTCTGAGTCATAGTCTAAAAATAGCCAGGAAAATGTCAGCCCAGCCAAAGTCATTGGCTGATTAATGAGGAAGTTTCATGATTCTGTGTACCTCCAGATAGGCTCCTGATCTTAACTATGGAGCTGGGCTTTTTCAAAATTAATAAATATATAATAAATTATGGGTAGTGAGTTTTAAAAAATCCCAAACTGTTGGAGGTAATGCAGAAACAGATTTCTTTATCCTCCCCAGGAAAATATGTAATTAGCAAAGGGCTAGAGGAACTGTCTGGCTAGAGATGCAGAGTGTCCCTTCTAGCAAGAAGAATAAGAAATCAAAAACTTGACAGAGCTAAAGATGAAGGAAATCTTTTGCTCTTGAGGGCAATGTGGTACTGTGACTCTGGTCTGCGTGGAAGTAGGAATGGTCTGGGGACAACCATAAGCCAGGGACATGGCAGAGGATCAACCATTGTGCCTGTGGCCAGCTGTGGGAGCTTGTCCTCCTTCTATACAGAGGAATGTGGAAAGCCCCTTGCCAGGAGGAGTTTCACTTGCCCAAAGGGACAGATCTGCTTTACCATGACTGATGCAATTAAAATCTCGCTCCAGCACCAGTTGTGCAGCGTCATCCAATGCAATGGATGAGCAGCTGATCTCTGAGTTGTGGTTAGGCAGGGGAGCTGGGAGAGAGGTGCTGATGGAGGCAGGGGAGAACACCCCAGTGCCAGAAATACCTGTCTGCTGCACATGCCGAGGGTGTATCTGAAAGAGCATCTGGCAACAGCTCCATCAAGAGCCTTGGAAAATAAAATTAATCTTATTTCTCTAAAAGCTGATGTGGTACCAGAGCAGGTCTTGAACCACTGCAACAGCAGCCTGTGGTGGCCACATATCCCTTGGGCCAGGCACACCAAATGGTTTGTGGTCCAAGGGTGGTAGAGGCAGACCTGAAATACCTCATCTGTAGAAACAAGGGAATGAATTGACAGTGAGCAGATTGGGCACTGATGCCTGACAGCTACTTCCAAATGATGCTTTGCTGGCAGAGTTACCTGTTCCCTTTAATTATTTCTGGAAAATTATTTGCTCCTTGTTTCTGACTTCTTACATGTGACTCAGCCAAAGGTTGCTGCCTGAATGGGCAACAGGAGACGAAAAGGCATGCTCAGATGTGGCCAAGTTGTTGGGAACAGCAAGGACAAGAGTAGGCATGCCAACACCCTGTCCAGTAAATTGGTCTGCTTTGTGTGCCAGGCAGAGAGCATTGCTTTGCTACAGCTTTGGCAGTCCCTTCACATCCCCTTGTGAGCTCCTCACCAGTGCCCAGAATACTGGGAGTCAGGACCAAAACAACAAAAGTATGGATGAGCACACTGCCCCTGTGCACAGTACTTAAGCCATATATTCAAGTAAATAAGCTTTTCTATACATGTTTTCAGGCAGTGTGTATGTTAAGTTACATGAAAAGATGTCTTGCTAGGGCTAGTAGATAAACAAAGTTGCCATTAATGACAAGGCAGAGAAGGGGGAAGCTTTTAGCCTGATATTTCTGAAGTGGGGAAATATAAGAGGAAGGAAATGTGACTCTGACAGACCTCATCATGCTTGATGCAGCACAGCAGGATGCTCTCTGCAGGTACATCCTGAAAATAGCTTTTCCACCTCAAAAGTAATCACCTTTTCCCTGCACATCACAGCTCTGGTGGACACATGAAGGTGAAATCACATAAAAGAAACAGTGCTGGAATGGGGTTCCCTTGTGAGAGGTCCTGATGCCTCCATGGCATGGATGTGCCTCTGCATCCAGCTGAGTAGATGCTCATGGGGATGCTGTGACATCCCTGGCATAGTTCCCTGTGCTTATCCTTTAAAGACTGACCCATGGTATTGCCTGAGTCAGTGGGTGTGAGGGCTGGGGGGCACCCATCAGAAAAGAGGTCACATTGACACACAGTGGTGTCCTGACTGATGGCTGATGTCTTTGTAGGAACAGGTTCTCTGTCCCCACACAGGTTCTTGTTCCTCCTGAGCTCACTGCCTCACTCCTTTGAAATTTAAGGTCACTGACCCATGGAGAAGCTACCTTCTTGTCAGCTTGCTGAGCTTCACAGATGAGTGGCTCCAAGGCTGATACTCAGCTGCTGGGCATGCAGAACACTCAGGATGTGCAACGAGCTATCCTGGATCCCTCTTTTGCCAGGCAAAGATTTCCATTTCTTGCAGAAGAAGGGTAACTCCTCTCCAAATGCACCTCCCTCACTGTGCAGTGAAAAAAAGCTTTACGTGCCTCAGTGAGAGAAGAGGGCACAGCTTGGTTGATCCTGTCTTTGGGTGTCCCTGGTTCACAGTGCCATAGAAATGTATGTTTTCATGCTAAGTGGAGTGGCCCCCCTTTTCCAGCTCCTATCCAGGCCTAGGTGGTACTGGAGATTGAAGAGAGATGAGAGAACAGCAATGTGCTTCACAAAGACGATGCACAGATGGGGGTGAGTAGATTGCTTAATGCACTCTGAAATCCAGATCCAAAGGAGCAAGGGCAAGACTGTGTATCAAGCAGCACAGCAAAGCCCATGGAAGTGACTTAGCGGTTGTTAGAACTAATGTAATTGTTAAAAATAGGTTTAAACATTCAAAGGGATGAAGTGTTTCAGTCTATCTCTCATGCTGCTTACCACTGAAATGTGTGCTGAGAAAGAAAATATTTCTGCCAAGTGACTTGTAAATAAGTATTCTTTCATGACCGCTGAGCTTTAGTACATGCATTTTTATAAGCTGGTTAAGAGCAAATTAGCAGCAATGTTTCCTGATTTTTCAGTCCTTCCTCTTGACTGAGGACAATGGAGGTGCAGCAGATAATGGGAAGTGCAGCAGTTTATCAGTGCTAGGAGAGGCCTCTTCCTTCTCAATAATCAAAGAATAATTTTTCATGCCATTTTGGTGTCATAATATGTTCCCACCATCCATCAGTGTTCGCCTGCTCAGTAGCCCCATCTGTCATCCCTCATAAATAAGTCTGAAACATGTAATTTGTTAAGCAGGCAGTGCAGCTTTACTCAATAAATATTTCAGGACCACAGACAACAAAGCAGAGTGAGGCATAAATGAAAATCTCCCCCATGAAAATATTCTACAGCTATTTTATACTTTTATAGCCGTTACCAGACTACCTTCTATATGAACATGTGGGTGAACATCTTGAAACAAACATGGACACCCAGGACGCCCCTGGTTACAAAGGCCATTAGCAGAAAGGGAGACTGTCCATACTGGCACATGTCGACAGAAAATACCATGTTTCAAATATAGATCATGGTAGTCCAGAGACACATCTGAAATACCCCAGCATAAATCTGTTGATGTGCTGATTTTCACCAGGTGGAAGCCATGGTGTCTTCTTCCTTGTGGTATCACTCTGTTTCCACCCTGGTCCAGGGTCTGCTGATGGGTAATCAAAGGAAAATCCACAAACCTTGAAATTTTTCCTGTTCCCATGTTAATGAACTAAGATGCAGCTGCTAAAGTATCATTTGAAAACAGTTTTAATAGCAATCGTTTTTAATTTTGTCCTTCTTCAAAACACAGGTCTACAGATGAAAATTAATGTAGGTCATGGGAGGTGTGGGTTTATTCTGCAGTATTTGTATCTGATGGATTCCTGGAAGCATAATCTTATTCTGAGAGGAAAAGAATAGTCACTTAATCCAAATCAATATAATTCACTTTCAGACTTAAGCTTGAAGAAGTTGAATTTGTTCTTGAATGTGTCTGAGGAGTTATTTTGGAATGATTACACAGGTTATCCATTACACTGGAGTTTCATTCTTTGAACAGATTACCAGATTCCATTGATTTATTTTTCCCCGTTACCTTTTTTCTCCTCCTCCTTTTCCAATTACTTTGATACTGAGCTATTAAAAAGCAGGCAAAAAATGCTGAGAGTTTAATTTAGAGCTAGCAGCCAGCCTATTCAAACCTTACTAGTTCAGAACAATGCTTCCTTAATTTTCCTTTTTTTCCAGAAATCTTTTTCCTGCTTTCTGGAACTGGAGCCTTATTATCAAGATGACCAGAAGGTAAATGCCTCTCTACAAATTGTCTAGGTTGGGGTTTTCTTTAGCTTTTAACAGGAAATGTGGTAGAAACATGCATGTAACTCTTTTGCACATTATCCACCTGTGCCTGGACCTGCTGTTTTTTGTTTATGTTAAATGTCATGGACTGACTACATAACCATCTCAATATCCTGATGCTGGTCTGCAGAGAAATGCTCTCTAGAGGTCCTTTTGCATTAGAAAGGCATTTTTTCTTCATTTTGATCCAAGCAAGATACAACTCTAAGTTTTAACAGAATTTATTTTGTTGATGGTCCTCTATTACAGATGATTACCAAGGGTGGCTCTGATTCAGCTACCCCTTCAATGTTGTTCTTACCCTAGATTGTGTTTGATGTCTGAAGATGTCAGAAGTTTCCTTTATATTTCTGGGGACACTGAGGACTCTCACAGATTTGAACAGAGTGTGTTAGATACTTTTGCAGCATAATCAGAGTTTGGGTCTAAAGCTTAGAGCCAACTGTGGAAACTTGAAGGTTTGGCTCCAAGAGGAATTTTCAACTACGTGATCTTTTTTCTCAAAAACAATCACAGAATCACAGAATTGTTAGGTGGGGTAGTTTGAAAGCAAATCAGTGGGAGATTCCAAGTCAGAACTACAATTTTATAGGAAAATTAAATAAAGGCAATAGTACATAAACACTGGCTTTAACCAACAGAGTCAGAATACAACTTGGCACCCTGTTGGTCAGGGTGGCGGTAGCAGTCCGATTAAATGGTGGCTGCAGCCCTGTTGGAGTGATGGATGTGGTTCTGTCAAAGCCATAATCCTGAAGAAAATCTGGTCTTTCTCTGGAGCTCCAATGGTGGGTATCAAGCTGTTGTCTTCTGGGAATCTAGTGGGTATGCTGTCCATGGTGTTCCAATTATAAGATTATAATTATAAGATTATATACAGGTAGGAATGTTTGGTTCCTCCCCTTGAGTGGAGCATTTCCCACAGGGATGATGTAGTTTTGAGTCATGCTGGGAGACCTTGATGGCCCCTGAACTAAGATATCCCCCCAGAAGGAATTACCAGGGTTGACACATGGAGATGATGAAAAACACTGCCCCTCTGTCTTAACGGTTTATGTAGATGGTAATAGAATACATAATTTTGGATACATTGTAACCTAAGACATTAGGGTTGGTAGGGACCTCTGGACATCATGTAGTCAAATGCCCCTGCCAAGGAAAGGTCACCAACAGAAGGTTACACAGGAATGTGTCCAGGTGGGCTTGGAACGTCTCCAGAGAGTGAGATTCCACAGCCTCCCTGGCCAGCTTGTTTCAGTGCTCTGCCACCCTCATGCTGAGGTGGAACTTGTGTTGTAGTTAATGGCCACTGCTTCTGGTTGTGTCACTGGACACCACTGCAGAGTCTGGCACTATCCACTTGGCACCTGCATTTGAGATATTTATATACACCAGAAATCAATTAGAATGAGAAGAAAGCACTATAAAAATGTAGATAAGCCTGAAGGCCTGTAATAGCTTTGCTGAAACATGCAAGCAACAGTCGGACCTTCTTTTACCCAAAATAATAGAATTATGGAATGGTTTGTGTCGAAATAGACCTTAAAGATCACCTAGTTCTAATATCTGGGTTTGTGTTCGTGTGAGATTGTCTTCATATCTATAACAATTTCTTTCTGTTTCAAGAGCTTGCTTCCTTCCCCCTCCTTGCTTTTTTTAGAAAAGAAAAAAAAAAAAAAATCAGTCGCATCCAGACACACATGACTTTCCAGTCTCTGAAAAGCTCTGTGTCTCTTCCTGCCTTGAGAGCAATTACACTTCATCTTTTCAGAGCAAGCCACAAATGAAATAAGTCAGGAAGCTGTGCAGAGAATGAAAAGCATTTCTGGCTGCTTTTCTCTCAGATGTCAACAAATTAATTTATGAGATTTTTCCATTTTATATATATATATATATATATATATACATACATACATACATACATACATACATGTATTTTGAAATGTTTCATATGTATGGATGGGCTAGTGATTATTTTATGTAAAATTGAACCAATCTTTTCTGAAGCTGTTGTACCAGATTACCTTCAAAACTTTTCAACCTAAACTTTCCTGATTAACTGCCTTGAATTTCTACAATTCATTTTCATGGCTACTTCTGTACATAGATAGACTGCCAGAAAAGCTGAATTCTAAGATATAAAATAGTTATTTCTCCTAAATTACTTGTAAAATTTTAGATATTTAATGCTTAAGCCTCCATCCCACACCACAAAATAGGCAATGATAGACTTTGGTATTTATATGAAAGCCATCTGTGCTTCTATAGGGGAAAAATACCCAGAGTACAATATTTTATGGTTACTATTTTCAATCTTAATTTCCTCTTGTCTGCAGTTGCTGATTTGTAAAGAGCTATGAGCTGTGAACATCTGAGATAGTTGCTGCACATGAATGCTTCTGAATGGGGAAGAAAAAAACCCACAGGTCATAAGCTTTTTCTTTGTCATTTGACAGCTTCTAGAAGGGGGCAAACCTAAGTCATTAGTATGTCTGCTGTTGATAATGCAAGTGCATACAATATAATAATACATCATAAATTAATTCTTCAGAGAAACTAATGAATTTTATCCATGAGGAACCTTTAGAACAGTACTGAGAATAATTTCAGAGCTCCCAACTGGTAAAAATGTTAATTTGTTTAAAGACTGGCTGTTGTTAATAGAAAATTTCAGTGTTTTGTACCTAAACTTGTTTCAACTCTGAAATCAGTTTAAGATACTCTACAAGTTACTTAGAAAGGAGTTTGAGGGCTTTTTGCATGTTGCTATGTTTATGCTTTGCACAATTCATAGCTGATATTTTTATGGGATAGTGTAGTATTTTCAAAAGTATGCTTAACTAACCAGCATAGCTAAAGACTAAGTTATGCCTCTGGTGCCCTACCTGTTGTGAAACAATTTCATAGTTAGTCATACCTAGAAAAACTAATGAAAGTGCTGAAAGTGGTTTCCTGTTGTGGTTATGTGCTGCTAACAACTCTGCTTCTGGCTTCTGCACAGGACAGAAAAAAACCCCACAAAACAGCTTTTTTGTATTTTAGTGGAGCATATAATACGACTTGAAATGCATATTTCTTGACAAATTATTTTGAAAGTTCCAGTCAATACATCCTATTTTTTATTTTGTAGGACAAAATATAGATTTCAAGAATATTTCATGGTGTGCCCACTGATAAACTTACTAGCTGTGAGATAATGGCTCTTCTCCATTAATCTGTTAAGTAAATTCTTCTACTTTCAATCATAGGTACAGGCATATTTTATTCCCCTTCTGATTTATCATAGCAGTCATCCTTCAGTTATTCTGCCGTCTTTGGTTTGTTAACTATTTTTTCTTTTCAAAGGTATTTTTTGACCCTTCTGATATGAAAGCCTTTCTGGAATGGTTCTGTGAAAAATGAGGTTCACTTCCTGGTAAAATTTAAAAGTTTTAGTAAGAGACAATAGGAGACAAAGATAAAGCAAAGATTAATGGCTGGATGCTTAGCATTTTGCCAAGAGCACACCTACTATTTTGGAGACACTCTTTATGTACTGTTTCTATTGCATCAGCCTATTGCATATTCATAAACAATAATACATATTTAAACTTCTCTTCAAACCAGTTTACATATTCTAAGAACTATTTTACATGACTCCTCCTTGATACTGCCTTTTTAGAACATGCAAATTTCTTGGCTGTGGTTACAGTCTGTTCTTGTTATCTCCTCCAGTTTGGGCTTTGGTCCATACTTTCTTCAGACAGCAGGTGTTGATAGTTGGCATATCAATAGCAGGGGTCTTCATTATATGTCTGTTGGATGTTATCCCAACCAAGCAGGCAGTTCAAGCATTACTCTTAGCTATGCCTAAGTTTAGTTAATAGAAATAAAAAACTAGAGCAAAATTCCTTTAACAATAGATATATATATACCATCCTTTCCAATATTTTGTAAAAAGCCAATATTATAATATGTTTTTATAACAGTTCCTTTAATTCTTTGCTGTTCTACTATCTCATCACCATATTCAGTCATACTTAAACTCTCACCCAATCTGTTTTCCTTTTGTTATAAATTGCTCACCACAATCGGGTTGGTCAATCTGATAGTAAAAGATTTTAAAATAATAGAAAATTTGGGGAGTTAGAAAGTTAGGCTTGGCAAGCCCCGGGAAAAGTCGGCCCTGGGAAATGTTAGGCCTTGTGCTTGCTAAGATCATGTGAAACTGCACTTGTGTAGTCAGTATATGATAAATGATACAATTGTTAGATGTGATTAGATATAATTATTGTTTAAAGAGGCATGAGAAACTATGTTAGGGGTTTGGGGGGATCACGAGAAATCCATGCTTGGAGGAAATCAATGTATACAATAGAACAATGTAAGTTTAATAATTAATATGTAAGTTATATAGAGTATAAAAACATGTTCAGCTCAAAACCAAGGTGGGTCAGATTTGGATATGTGTAGCCCTGACACCCAGAGCTCTTAATCAAGCACCTTCATATAATCATTCCATGATTATGTGTTCCTGAACGCTAACAAATCAATAAGGCAATTTATTAATTCATTGATAAGGGACGAGTAAGCAGCGCTGGGGATGCGGGGAGTCTCCGCTCCACCAACACATCCACCTTACCCCTGGTCTCTGCCTCTTTTATAGGCAGTTTCTTGTTACTGATTGCTCTGGTTTCACTACATTGTAATCCAGCACCCTGCCTGCTGGAACACCCCTTGGCTCCTGTTATAGCTGCAGAATTTCTGACGCACCTCATCTACCACTCCAGGATTTTCTCATCCTAGCCTTTCCAGCTTGCTGCTTCTGAGGCTCCTGTTACAGCTCCCTTTGCTGTCCAGAGGGGGCACTGCGATCAGCCGTGCCTGTGTGTTTGTAAAGGAAAGCCCTTTTCCATCCCTTCCCGCCAGCTGCGTACGACGTTGGCCACGTGAGGTGGCTGTGCTCGCGCCACAGCGCCCCCTGCCGGCGCGGGGGAATCATCGCACCCGGCCGGGAGCCACCAGCGCCCCTGCCGGCTGTGACCAGAACTGCACCGAAGGGGAAAGTGCCTGACAGCCCCGAGAAGGCAGCGGTTGGGTTTCTGGCTCTGCTCTGTTTGCTCTGCTGCTGCTGTTTGCATTGTTATACATACACATACTAGTTAGGAACTGTTATTCCTTTTCCCATATCTTTGTCTGAAAGCCACTTAATTTCAATGTTATAATGATTTCAAGGAGAGGTGGTCATATTTTCTATTCCAAAGGAGGCTCCTGCCTTCCTTAGCGGACACCTGCCTTTCAAACCAAGACACAGATATTAACCTTTTAATTGGATTTTACCTTAAAATAAGACTTGTAATTTACTTTAGATGTACCTCACTTATAACAGCAGCATACATGGCTCAGAAATCTCTCAACTCTCTTTTTTTCTTAGATTTGAACCTTGACTTTCCTGCTTGTCTCAGTTTTCAGAAACCTGTAAAATGACAAGTTTCTCCAAAGTGTTACAATTCAGGACTGTTGGAAATTCTGCCGTGGCAATGTGACCACAGTATGTGTACTGATATTTTTATTTGAAAATAAAATTGGCAATGATTCATTGAATACTGACTCATACTTTAGTATTGGCAAATGCTTCTTATACACTGTCTATAAATAAATGCCTATGGATAAATAAAATACATATCTGTAATTTACAAAAGTTCATGTTATGCAAATTAAAAAGTAACACTGAAGTAATTTATTAAAATTTTCATAAGCTCAAAATCCTTACCAGAAAGGTTGTTTGTGGGTGTCTACACTCACTCAAGTGTAATGTGTAAAATTAGAGTTTAAATTAATCCATAAGGTTCTATAGATGCGTGGTGGCAAACAGGATGGGAGTTCAGCTTGGAATATATCTTATCAAGTATTCTAGATTTCTGGAAGGTTTAGGAGCAGATTTGAGTACATGCAGTATAAAGCATACGTATGATCCCCTCTGATGCAGCAGATTTCATTTGTATGGTGTTCTAAAGGCCTTCTGTAACACAAATTTCCACCCCTAAAATTAGAAATAAAGCTCTTCATGCAGACATACTTCTTCCTGACCATTGATTTCTGACATACCTCTGATACGTTGATCTCTAAATTAAGAAAAAATGTAGCAGGTTTTTAGAACAAAAACTATTTTAAAATGTCTGATGTGTTGTCCAAAACATAGCTGTTGTGAGGTGCCTCAAGGAGGCAAAAATTTAGTTTCAGATAAGCATTGTTAAAGTGAGAGGTGTGGCTGTAAAGCCTGGCTAGTGTGAATTCTGAACTTCTGCTTTGGGGACTGGGCCCTGTGACCCCGGGAAGAGTTGCTCCACCCCAGACCCCTCATGGGATGTCAGCCGAGGGAGTTCTGATTTGGTTTGAGCCCCTGGGGTTTCTCCCTTGCTGTGTTCCTAATGGTCCCTGACCCTGAATTCCACCCTGGATCTGTCCCTCAAAACCCATCACCCTGCCTCTGTTCAGAGCTCTCTGTCTCTGGATCTGAATTTGTTCCCATGCTGAATAAATGGTTTCATGAGCAGAAGCCTGTCTCATTGGTGTCCCATGCTGGTTCCTGTTAACTGTAGCTTCTCTAGACGTGATTCTGCGGCTACAGAATGCAACACATAGCCCCATACTGATATGGAGAAAATTAACTTCGCCCCAGCTGAAAATAGCAGATGTTTAACAGAAGTTTCTGATCTGGAACAGATCGACTTTTGCATATGTTTTCTGCTACATCAAGGCAAGTGAGCAGAGAAGAGTTAAAAAGATGTCAGATTTCCTACAAGACAATTGACAAAATGACAGATACAAATCCCTAAAAATGCTGTTATCAAGACCATCTTGGATGCAACAGTCCATGTTACAAATCAAATGAAGAGCGAAATAAAATATTAATTGTATTGGAAACTCTTGGGGTAGCCTGTGTTGTAGTTCAATTGCCACTGAAGTTGTAATCCCATTGAGATAGTTCTGCATGTGCATGTGCATGGCTGTGTGACTTTTTCCACAGATTTCTCCACAGATTTCAGATATTTTCTATGACTGTTCTCAGTGGCTGTTTTTAAGCATAGAGGAAAATTTCACAAAGTTCCTCTTGGTTTTTAAGCTCTACAACACTCTGAATATCCACCTGAAAATATCCAAAATATAATTTTCTGTTGAAAACAAACATGTTGAAAACTACATATTGAAAAATACATGCCTATACATGTAGTCAGCTGCAAAATCTGATTTACTGTAGATAGATTTTCCTATCTATCCTCATTATAGGTATCTAGTCTGATGAGGTAGTCTGATGGAAGGGAAATGGTTACAAATGACTGATTAATCATGTGTAAATATTCCTGAGGGGAATATTCCTTATTCTTACCAGTACCTATTGGTCCCTTATTCCCTCTCCAAATTCTTGCCATACAGTTCCCTTGGGATAGGCAGTACAGACAACTCCTTCAACAATACAATCACAAGGAAATATGAAGTAATTGCCCAGTCCCCACAGCAGAAATTTCCTCCAGGGGGAGAGGAAGCTGTGAGTTGTACTTTGAAGTTTACCACTAATTTTGCATTTTTATGTTCAAACAGCCAATTTCTGTATTTTTCTGAAACTTTCACAATGATATGTGCTAGTCCAGGAACTGTGCAGAAATTGTATCCACAGCGTTGGTTTCTAAATTATTGTGGGTAGACAGGCTACTGTAATACCAAAATAAACTAACACTCCCTTCTGCTTACAGGGAGAAGAGGGGGTTAGAAGAAAGTAAAGAGGATTCTATTGAAAAAATACAAAATTTTACAGCTTGGACTCAAGAGGTGAGAACTATCAGATTTAACAAAAAGGCTGAGGGGCGAGCTGTGACTAAATCCCCTCCTTAATATCCACCAGGTCATGGCAATGTCCCCCTGTAGCAACCTCTGCAACTCTGTAGCTCAGGAGCCAGCCAGCGCTCACTTGAAGCAATACATTTGTGACCCGTCATTTTCTGACTCATTTTCCCTCAGCTACCAATTTGGAAGGAGGAAAGTTAATCCCTCCATCATCGAATGGAGACAGGAACGGCCTGAACTTCAAGCATGTGATGGGGGGGCAGTTGAGGTTTTATGTTTGTTTTGAGTGTAAGCAGAGTAGGCCTTCCATGCTGCTTCACAAAATTGATTCATACTTTTTCCCTTCCTCTGATAATCAAAGACTTTTTTATCTCCCTCCACCTAAATATTCTCTTGCAAATTTCTTAAGAAACTGCAGATTTACTAAGGGTCAGACATCACACTGGGTACCACCTCATCCCAAAGTTACAGGTGTGCATTTCAAAGCCTCTTTTATCCACACCTTTTTGGTGAATATGATGAAATATATTAAGGTTTTTTGATCTACAAAGCCAATAATAACAATAAAAACTTGCATTCTTTCTTCTTTTAGATTTCAGAGAGCCGATATATTAGGTTTGTATAGCAGGGTGGCTTCAGTGAGAAGCTGCCAGAAGCCTCTCCTGTGTCTGATGGAGGCAATGCTGGCCAGCTCTAACATGGATCCGCTGCTGGCCAAAGCAACGATGGCAGCACCTCTGGGATAAGAGGCTTAAGACAGAGAAAAAACCTCAACTGCACAATTGCAGCTAGAGAGAAAAGGGAGTGAAATAACACTGTGGGCGCGGAGGTCAGTGAAGAAGGAGGGGGAGGAGGAGGAACCAGATCAGTGTTGTTTTACATGCCTTATTTAGAAAAGTAGCAGAAACCAGTTCATCTACTTGGGTTTTTGCAAGGCTGTGTGGAACTACTGCAATGGCAGTCCTCCTGTAAATTAGACCAAATACAGTGACATTATTTATGGGGGATTTTAATGTATTCCACTGCAAATAATGCAATACGTTCAAAAGAATTCAACTCTTCATATTTCAGTATCTTAACTAATTTTGGTGCTGTCATATTACTTTCAATAAGCAGGCAAGTAAGTGGTAAACAGTTTATTACTCATCATTTAGATGTCGAACCAAATGTATTTTATCAGCATTTCAGCAACCATCTAGTTCCTTTGTGAACATGAAACAGAAGGTTTCAATTGTCAATTCAGAAACCAGCTGTCACATAATAATTTTTAAAGTATTTAGTCATAGAAAGAAACATTGAGGAGGAATCTAGCTTCACTGATTGCACTGGAGTTACATTATGGGTTTCTTTGGTGTATGCCACACACCTTTTTATTTTGTAACCAAGTAGAGAACCTCTCAGATACTTAAGAAGAAAGACAAAATTAACCAGGTAAAATGAAAGAAAAACAAACAGCACAATAACTTGTGAAATACTTAAGGTAATGATTATTCACCTATATCTCATTTGTCCCAATAAATAATTGCAATTTCACTTAACTCCATAAATACTTTAATACACAAATGTTTAAATGGACAGACTAGTATCTTGGCTTTTACTTGTTTTAACAGGTAGGTTTATTCCTCATTTTTCATGGAGCGTTGCTTCTTTAAATTATTTCATATCAGATGCACTCTATTTTAGGATAACACAGATAACAGAACCATTGTATAGAAAAGCAAAGAACATCATCAGAAGGTGTCATGGTTTTAAACCAGTAACTAAAAAAAATTACTTATATTTTTGCTGTGAGATATAGATTAGAACAAGAGCAAAACAGGCTTAAAACTTAAAAAGAATAAAGCATGTTTATTAACAAACTATAATAAGAAGAACACCAGAATAAACTCTCAGAAAACCCTTTTTATCTCTTACTATTCACGATTCTCTTGTTCACATGACAACAGAGACAAAAAACTTTGGAACTTTGATGGTTAAAACAGTCCCGATTCCTGCTACAGTCTTTTCACCAGTCTTTGTAGAGAAACAGAAGTCTCTTTCTGTTAATTTATGGAGCTTTTCACAAGAAAACTACTTCTGTTATAGTTTTCTGTTGCCCTGATGTCAGCTGCCCAGAACTGTTGTTATCAGAGCTCACTCCTCCCATTTCACTGAGGTGTGTATGGGCCATGAGTCTATGGATGGCATTTTAAGGATGAGTTATTCAAAGGCAAAAGTCTTCTTGATGGCAAAGCCAGCTTCTAGCAGAATCTGGATGATCTTTTCCCCTTTCTCAAATACTTCCACTGCTGTGTTCCCCCACACAATGATGTCATCAATGTACTGCAGATGTTCTGGAGCCTCACCCTTTTCCAGGGCAG
>NC_031771.1:8443446-8511294 GCF_001522545.3 Parus major | reverse complement strand
GTGGAGTCACTTCATTCAATGCACGATAGTCCACAGTCAGTCTCCATTCTCTGTCAGACTTGCGCACAGGCCAGATGGGGCTGTTGAAGGGGGAGTGGATTTTGCTGACCACCCCTTGGCTCTCCAGCTCTCGGATCATCTTGTGGATGGGGATCACAGCATCTCAATTTGTCCTATACTGCCGGCAGTGCACTGTCGAGATGGCAATTGGTACTCGCTGTTCTTCCACCTTCAGGAGTCCTACTGCAGATGGGTTCTCTGATAGTCCATGCAGTCTCTTTACATGCTGATTAATCTCTTTTCTTCTCTCTGGATAAAAAGATTAATCTGCAAGTCTCATCTGGGTAATGAAAAGTTTAAAATCTTGCCCAGGATTTGTAGATAGTTCTGCAACTTCTGCTGGTGCAAGAGCTGGAGCCGTCTGCGATAGAAAATTCCCCATGGCTGCTCTGGAGAGTGTAGTCACTGTTTCAGCCTGCTGCAGGTCCAGAGTTTTTTCTCCTTCTTTACTCGCAGTCCCCGGTGAACTCCGTCACTGCAACTGAGCCAGGAACCGGCCCGGCCCGGCCAGAGCCTGGGGCAAGCCCCACAGACCCCATCTCCCGGCCAGGAGAGGCGGCAGGCTCAGCCCAGCCCAGCCCCTGCCCAGGCCATGCGGCCTGGGCAGGGAACGGGAGGGCAGCTGGAGCTCTGTTACCTTTCACAGCCAGGAAACAAAGAGAACTAAAGTGCCCTGACTTTACATCTTAAGGTAGGGTTCACAAGTTGATCTCCCTTTTCAATAGTTAAAACGGCTGTCAATTCCCAGTAATGACCCAGTAATTGGTCAGAAGAAAAACTCCCATCACTCCCCAGCAACTTCAAGTTCCTTAGCTCTCAAAACCACATTAAAGGTAAAGTCACCCCATGACAGAAGGTAAACAATTTTTTTCTGAATTTAAGGATAAACAAACCTAACCACTTTATGAATGGGCAATGTCAATTAAGTCTTATGACAGATATCAAAGTATTTAAATTCAGGTACTTAGCATAAGTAATTAATGAAGTGATTCTGGGGTAAGTTATTACTGAGTATTAGCACTCTTAAAGCCAAATTAAGTCCAGCTTTTCTCTGCTGTCCAACATAACTTATGTTGTTCCTTAAGAAATCTGTCTTCTCCAACTGGTTATAACTCTTAATTACATAAGCATATAATGAAACCATCAAAATCTTCGAAAGAAACTTCATTTCTTTCCAGTATTTGTCTTCAAACATTCTCATTCGTGTCATGCTAAAGAAACAGTGCCAAGGAAGCTGTTGGCTCAACTGGTTTGGTGACTTCTTACCTGTCTGGTTGCTGGTGGTTCCAGAAGTTGCCAAAAGGAAGGTGCAAGATGGATTTGGGTCACTGAATTTCAGAAAAAGGGCAAATTCTGCTGTTACAAAGATGTATAGCTTTTTTTTTTTTTTTTTTTTTTTTTAGCATTGCGCTGAAACATGATAACTGCCTTTTTTAGGGCATTGCCACATCAAAATATCAACTGCCATCAAATGTTTGTTGGCTCTCCATTTATGTTAGTAACATTGGCTCAGCTGCATGTAGTCTCCTGAGGCATATTTAAAGAGCTGTTTTTCTTCTCAGATTTATCATTGTCAGCTTTGTTATTGTAGGAAATTTAATAACTTTTTTGAAGTTTTCATTCTTAAACGTTTTCTATTTTCATTACATTGGAATATAGCAGATGATGAAATTCATACATTTATCTGTATAGTGATGCAGTTTCCACATTACAAAACAAGCAGCTCTATTAATTAGCTAATTAGATGAACTATGGACTGGCTAGTCTATCACTGAACTTTGTTACAGTAACAGAATAATGAATTTGCCACAGTGTTAACAAATAATTCCAGGCTGAGAATATAATTGTTCTTACACAGTCTTGTGGAAGTAGGTACTGTAAAACAAAACTTGCTTCTGTTTTGGCAGGGTGAAAGCTTTGGTCAATAGAAATAGTAGGATTGGTATCCATATGTCTGGATTTTGCCAAAGAATTTTTAATTGTAATGATATATTGTATATAAAATTAACTTGGTCATAACATCTGGGTGTAAAATAAACCCACAGAGATATTGGAGAATAAGGGGATAATAGTGTGGGGGAAAGCTGGTAGGAGCCCCTGTATAATTTTAATATTCTACAAGATCAATTCTAAAGGAACTTTATGACCATTTTTCTGAAGGACGTAGGGATTGACAAGATAAATAGTTATGCAATGACACTGCTATACCAGGACTTGGCTCACTCTACTATAACCTAGTGCTTATCTCCATAAACCAGACATAAGGCAAAGTTATAACCAAAATAGGGACCACTGCTTTGGAAAGCTTTTCTGAATGAAAATTTTGGATAAAATGCTCAATGTGCTCCCAGTTCAGTGCTGTGTCAAAATAAAAGAATTCGGACATAATGTCACCAAATTAGCAAAGACTTTTCTTCTATCAAAACAAAATTGAAACTGGTAAAGCTCTGTTAACATGCAGAGTCCACCTCTGACACCTATACTCCAGAAATTATCAGAGTACACAGTATGGTATAAATATGAAGGAGAGCTGGAAACTGTGAGTCTTATCCAACACACCTCAGGAAGCAGGGTAGCCACAAAAAGATGTGTGCACAATAGACAGGAACTTGCCTGACCCATGGAGAACCTGGAACACCAACAGGGCTTTATAAAGAGTAAAGCAGTCAATATGACACCTAAGGGGAGTTAAATAAACGGAAACACTTCTTACCAACTGGTAACAAGTTGTCCAATTTTCATGAAAGAACAGCAGAACTACACACACACAAAAAAAAAAAAAAAAAAAAAAAGCTAAGAAAGCTGTCATTCAAATTGAGAGAAAAATTAGTAAGTGGCTTACTGAGGAACAGCTGTCAATCATAGAGAATTAAAAAAAGAAGTGCATCTCAGAATATGAAACTGTTTTATTAGCCTTCCTTGGAAAAGTAGGTTCCTCATCCAGACTGAAAGCTTGCAGTCAGTTTGTTTCTCCTGAATTTTCCAACCTAAGTAACTCGTGCATTTCTCAAAGATAATCTTTCAAAATTTTGATATTTTAACTTTGCTCCTAGTCAACTGAATGGCTGTCTTGAACCACTAGCAAATGCTACTTGGCTCTGTCTAATGAAGAGATCCATTGTAAGAAGGTCTTCTGGAGAATAAATGATAAAATGTCTTCTTTATTTCATTCTTTTCCCACTTAAGTAATGTTAATGTCTACTACTATGATGATATTACACAGAATGGTTGTCCTTCTAGATTCATGTTTATTTTCTTCCCTTGGAGGTTTATAGTATGTTATATGAAATGATTCCTCAGTTTGTATTGATATCTGCTCCTGATTTCTTTATTTTTCAAAATTGAATAACATATGTTGGAACCCTGGGTGCAGAGAATTTCAGGCTTTCTGTGCTGGCAGGCGCAGACCCACAGGAGAACACTGTTTGACCTAGGGCCGTGGAAAGGACTTCCAAGGTTGATAGATAAAACTGAAACTGTGAGTGTCTAGTTTGAATGGAGGTGTGTGGTATCACTTGGTAGAAAATATAAACTTTAAGGTTTTAGACTACAGTAATATACATGTAGCAAGATGGAGGTTTTAGGGCATAGGCTTGTCTTGGTTTTTCACCTTCTTGGTGGATTTTAGTAATATTGTGTGATTGGATAGAAAAATCCACAGTGCAGAACACGGGTGTTTGGTTACTGGGTTATAAGTAAAAAAAAAAAAATAGTTGGAATTTTATAAATGGGTAGTTGGCACTTAAAATGCCTTGATTTTTAGTTGCAGACGAACTCACTGTTTGTAAGAATGTAATATAGATAAGAAAAAATAAAACAACTGAGTCTGAACATGAAAACCATCTTTCACTCATTAATCCCAACCTTGAGGGATCCTTTTCCTTGAAGAAAAGAACCCAGAGACATTTTACCACGTACAATGTAGTTTTAAATCTAGTGGCTCAGAGAACTTTAAACTGTCCCGTTCAGTGTTAAAACCCCACTGAGGTTACAACCTCGTACAGTTTTGTCAACAAAATAATTTTTTCAACAAAATAAAACATACAGGGGCAATTATTCTTTTATTCCTATTTCAGTATTTGCCTAAATCCCTATTATAATTCAAGGGACTGACCAGAAGTTCATTATTTTGTTCCTGTAATGGTTTGACACTGGCCAAATACCAGGCACCCTTGAAAGCCACTCAGTCACCCTCCTGTTTCACAGCTGAACAGAAGAAGGAATAAAATTTTATGATGGGGTCATGAATGAGATAAGGACTGGCAGAAAACACTCCAAAGGCAAAACAGGCTCAACTAAGAGGTACAAAGTGAATTTATTACTCACAGAGTCAGAGGAGGATAATGAGAAGTAAAATAAGCCCTTAAAAAACACCTTTTTTCCCCAACCCCTCCCTCCTTTCAACCAACAGCACAGGGGTACAGGGAGGTGGAGATTTTGGTCAGTTCATCCCTGGAGTTGTTCTTCTACTGCTCTGAGAAAGGGTGAAGAGGCTCTTCTGCATTTCCATTCAAGGTGCAGCTGCCCTTTTTGACAATGAAAATGAATATTCTACATGGTGAAGTGGAACTGAGAGTAGAACTAGCAATTTTTAAGTGTACATCAGGGACAGTCACCTCCTCCTCCTGAACTTTTTACCTACATAGAAACAAGCACATGACTGCTACCTCAGATGAAGAGTCATTTCTCCCAGGACTCTATTTCTATCTTCACATGATGGACACTGGGTACCAGCTCCATGCCAGCACCAGTTGAAGTAAGGCTAGACTCTACTAAAAAGCACAGCCTGCATGAGCAGTTTGTGCCCAGAACATGGCTTTATGCTGTCTTAGGGTCTTAATTTAGCCTTTTCAACATCTTTAATAAAACAAAGATACATATCTGATTCAAAAATAACAGTTTTATACCTAAAGTGTGTCCAGTCCTTTCCTGACAAGGTGGAAACCAAATAACATTCAGAACTACAAGGATAGAAAATGTGTTATCTATACATACTAGTGTTCCTTTTGAGCATGCTTTATTCTAAGGTTCTTGAGGTCCTCAAAAATTACCCCCACCTTTAGCAGTAGACACAAGGTGGTCTTCAGCAGCAAAGGTGAACTTCAAACATGGTGTGGGGCATGGCAGAGAACACGTTCACAAAAGGGGCTGTGGCAAGAGGGCAGTGTCACCTCCTCTGGTGGAGATGGCTTCCCCATTCCTTCTGGTTGAGACCAGAGCCTGCTCTTCCTTTTAAAACAAAATTTTACAAAATTCTCTGAGCCACATGATGAGAAGGCCAAATCTTTCAAGGCAGGCATTAAAAGGGGAATCTTAGAATGGTTTGGGTTTTACGGCATCTTAAAAATCATCTCATTACAGCCCTCTGCCATGGGCAGGAACACCTCCCACTAGACCAGCACCATCCCAGCCTGGGCTTGAATGCTTTAAGGGATGAGGCATCCACAGCTTCTCTGGGCAACCTGTTTCCCACTGCCCATTGCCTCTCCACCCTCCTACTGAAGAATTTCTTCCTGGTATCTAATCTACACCTGCCCTCTTGCAGTTTGAAGCTATCACTCCTTATCCTATCAAAAAGTCCCTTTCCAGCTCTCTTGCAGCTTTCAGGTACTGAAAGGTGCTGTAAGGTCTCCCTGAGCCTTCTCTTCTCCAGCATGAGCAACCAGAACTCTCTCAGACTGTCTGCAGAGGAGGCTGGGGGCCCCAGAGCTGAATGCAGCACTTCAGGCGGGCCCTCGCCAGAGCAGAGGGGCAGCATCACCTCCCGCATCTGCTGCCCACGGTGCTTTGGATGCCAGGACACGTTTGGCTTTCCGGGGTGCGAGCGCACTGTGCTGGCTCGGGTCCAGCTTGTGGTCTCCCGGTATCCCGAGTTCTCGTGGGCAGGGCGGCTCTCCGTCCGCAGCTCTTGCCCGCAGTGTCCCTGCGGAGCGATTCGGCGCGCGGCCACGCAGCGGGTGTGCCCGTGCCCGCGCTCAGGTGCGGGGGCGCGGAGCGCGTTCCTCGAGGGGAGGGCGGAGCGATCGGCGGCGCGCACGGCGCGGATGCGCGGCGGTCCCGCGGGCTTTGTGCGAGAGCAAGCACGAAGGGGCTGGCGTTGATGTCACCGCTGCGGCAGGAGCTGCCGCCGCCCCGGGCCGCAGCAGCCGCCCCTCCGCGCCCGGCGGAGCGCGGGTAGGCGGCGGGGGCCATGCGGCTGCTGCCTCCGCCCGGTGCCCACCGGTGCCCGCGGGGTTGCGCTGTCTGCCGCGGCGGCCGGGCATGGTGGTGCCTGATGCGGGCGGTGCGTGCGTGAGCCACCCCTCAGCCCGCCGGGCCTGCTTTTGTCCGCGCTGGGAGCATGTGGGTGAACCCCGAGGAGGTGCTGCTGGCGAACGCGCTATGGGTGACGGAGCGGGCCAACCCTTATTTCATCCTGCAGAGGAGGAAGGGGCACGGCGGCGATGGCGGCGGCGGGGGACTGGCGGGTAAGGGCGGCGGCGGCGGGGCCGGGGCGGGGCCCTCGGCCGTTCCCGGGGCGCGGGGTCCCTCAGGGGCCGGGGCGCGGCTGCAGCGGCGCTCCCCGATCCTGCCGCCCGCACGAGCTCAGGCGCGTGGAGTGCGCCGAGATTCCCACGCGGATATTCGCGATGGAGCCTTGTGTGGGAGACCACCGGTGACCGATGGCTCCGTACATCAGGGTGTGACTTGCCCCAGGTTCTGGAAGAATTTTCTTGCTGTATCTTTAGCACGCGTAGCGTAAAATAAGACAGTGTTGTAATTCAGACATTTACGTAGAGAACAGATTTGCTTCGGCATCCGTATTCTCCAGATGTCCATGTGAAGTATGTTCACTGAATGCTTTGTTTCCGACTGCTGGCAGTTGGAGACGCTTTTGTAGAGGGTTGGGTCATACTCACCTGGTTCTTAATAATACTGTGCATATACATTCCTCGAGGTCTTCCACCTTTTCTTAGGCAACGTATATGTATTTATATGAGATTGGAGGTACAGAACCCAATTGTGTTTCCATTGATACTTCTTGAATCGATGCAGAATAATCAAGCTTATTCTCCTGAAACCTGTGCCTTCTTTATGCACTTCCATGACAATTGGTACTTCAGCAAAGCAAAATAAATATATGGATTGCATCTGTGTTTGGTTCAAGGTCCTCTAGATGTTTACTGAGAGATTGTTTCTTCAGCCCTTCAATGCTCTATAGACTTGTAAGCAGTTCATAATATAAACTAAGGCACTGCTGTGAAGTGTGTTTTCATGTAGACTGCTGAGATCTTCAGTCAGTGTTGTGTGTTGATAAGCTATCTCATTCTTGTGTGGGAAGTGACCAGCAGCCACTCCACATTGGCTGTAGATTTTAAATTTTTTTTAATAATCTTTTGAAGTGTGGACAGGATTGACAAATCCATAAAAAAATGTGTTTTGCCTCAAAAGTTCATCCCTGCTTTGCTTACTGAAAAATTCTTTTCAGGTTCTCCTTTCATGGATTGCTCCCCGGCTTTTCAAGGTCTGACAAGACATTCTTCTACCTTTCTGACTTTGTTATCTTTGAATTAGAGATGGTTTGAGATAGTTATCGATTTTCCAGTCATTTCTCAGTTACTGGGGAAACAGGTTGAGAGTTTAGGGTTCTGTTCTTCAATCTGTTTGCACAGTGCATGCATACCTAAGTCATCTTGCAGGTTATGTATAATAGCCTGGTGATACCACTTTACAGGTGGAGAAAACATTTTTGAAGATTTTGTTCTTGAATGGAAGTAGGATTCATACATGTATACTCCTTTTTTTTTTTGTGGAGGCCAGATAAACCTGCAGCATTTGGTAGAAGTTCAGAGTAGAGAAATAGTTCTTTGTTTCAGCATTACCCCCCTGCCTTTTGGAATTTAAATATTTGCATACTGTATCCATTATTTTAGTATGTTAATGAAGTCTGTATAGTGAGTATTATTTAGAAGGTGAAATTCTCCACATATTTTGAAATCTGCTTTCCATGTAGTTCTTACTCGAGTCTGTGCTTTGCTGGAATTGCAGCTGATGTGGCATTGAGGTAGTAGCAACAAGTCCATTTCCAGGGGTTTTGTTTGTACAGAAAAGGGCTGGTAAAAAGTTGTAACTTTTTTCAATATGTTTCCAAAACCATAACTAATCAAACCCCTGTAACTAAGTAATTTATTAGAGTTGGCAGTATTTAAAATATGGGAGCTTATCAGACCATGTGCTAAAATGGCAAGGGTTTATGGCACAGTGTCAACAAAAGGTGGGAGAGAAAGGGAGGGAGGGATGGTTGTAGTCTCCAAGCCACTCCCAACGTGACAGGCACAATATTAATTGGAACTTAGGTTTATTTTATTTTTTTTTTCATAGAAATACTGGAATTTTTTGCTGATTCTTTTAACAGCTGTGGTCTGCCAGTTGAGGGACACAGAAGGTGGAGAAAGTTAGTGTATTGGTCTTGGTAAGAAAGACTGGTTAAAAGCAAGGTATTGAGGGACCTAGCTGATCCTGAGTTAAAGAATATGTCTGCTGATACAGTAAACAAGATACGTAATTTGTAGTAATTATAGCATTTAGTATGACTCTTTGGAAGCTCTCTAGATGATACTGATCTTGTGACAAAGGTGGAGGTTACCTGGTCAAAAGTAACAGGGAAAAAAAGAACTTTTGGGTTGGGGGGTTGGGTTTTTTTTTCTCCTTAATTACCCTTACTGTAGTGACATAATACTGAAATTTGCTCAGATGTAATCTAAGAAGTTAGCCATCCACGGTATTTAATATGGTACAAAATTCGGCCTTGTTGCTCCGTGGGAAACCAATTTCTGTGTCCTTGAAGTTGACTAGAAATATTGTGTACAAGATTTTTAACTGTGCTAGGGCTGATCTCAAGTTATATTTGCAAGAGAGGATGTAAATACAGCTGTCCTTTTATTTTTTTCTGATCTAACTTTTGCTGGCTTGTACTCCCTCATTATTGACTTTTGAAGTCATTTGTCTTGAATTGTAGAATGAGAATTGATTTTCAAATTGATGAGACTCTGGTATGATGACATTAGGTGGCTTTACCATGTAACTTAAGCAGTGGCTAGACAATGAGAAGCATTGATTCTCTGGCATTGCCCTCAAATCTAGGTTTGCCGTAAAACTGTCATCAGCAAAGTGATCAGGGTTAAGTGTAATGCCCTTCTCTCCAGCTGTGATCGTGGCAAACTCCTTTTGGCATGTCTCAGTCTAAAGCCAAGCATTTTATGTAATTTAGGGCATGGGTGAAAGTACTTCTTGTTGGCTTTATGATGGAGCAAAAGAACAGTACTCGAGTTACCTGTTCTCCTGGATCCACTCTGAGTGCTTCAATGCTTTGAAGGAAAAGGAGTATCAGTAACATTGGGTGAAGGCATGAAAAATCCACCCTTTCTACACTGTTTCTCTTCTCTTAGTGGTTTATGTAACAGCTGAACTCTTATTTAAATACTTGTTTGGACATTGGAGACATTTTCTCCACTATATTGTATTGTAACAAGTCAGGAGAATGATGATGATATTTTAATGTGTTAGGGCAGTGCTGATTATCGAGCCCATAGAAGTAATCTCTGCTAAATGGTGTATTAGATCAACAGTTTACTTCAGAGATACAGCTTTTCTGATAAGCAGTGTGGATCCATTTTTATACTGAATTAGGGTCTGGACTTGTTTAAATTATTGTGTTGATGTCAGTACTAGTCACATCAGTGGGACTTTTCTTTGTAGGCATGCCTTTAGTGAAGGGCTGGTTGGGGTTTATTTTCATTTTTAACAAGAAGAAAATAGGAAAGATTGTTAATTGGATTTTAAATTGGATTTTCATAGCTGGTCTGCAAATTCACGTTATCTTGCATCACTGCATTAATCTTCCAGGACAAGACCAAAAAAATGTACTTTTCTGCTTTAAAAGTATTTGATGTTTGATGAACTTTCTCTGTAATTAAATTGTTTAATGCCTAGCACATAATGCCATGCCCATATTTTGCTTCTGTGTGACCTGTAGTCAGGTGTTTTATCTTCCTTTTGTTCACCAACAGGGAATAAGGTATTTTCTTTCCTCATATTCTCCTTGCTTCCCTAGGCAGCCTGGTAGTTTGGCCTAGATGAAATAATTCGTTCTCCACAGGAATGTGGTGTATTTATTTACACAGCAGCCTGCATCAGCTGTAGCAGAGGCATTTGGACAGAACATGAACCCAGACCTCCACCATCATTTGGACACTGTGTCGTGTAT
Organism: Parus major; assembly: GCF_001522545.3. Classification (NCBI taxonomy): domain Eukaryota; kingdom Metazoa; phylum Chordata; class Aves; order Passeriformes; family Paridae; genus Parus; species Parus major. Next base: position 8,500,988 of record NC_031771.1, on the reverse strand, counting down.
GGTGGTATTACTTTTATGGATGTAAAGATCTTGAACATGTCATAAACTTGATAAACAACTAAAAGGCTGGTGTTATTAAGTGTATCTTGCATTCAGATGCAACAAATAGGTTTTAAAATGTCTCTTAAATGCTTTCTGCTATGCTGTGTTAAATTGCTTGCCAAACTCTTCTACTTTGAGACATTGTAGTAAGGAATTATTGTGTCTGGTAATGGATTGCAGAGCAATGTATTCACTTGGAGCTTATAGGAAGAGAGACTGAGGGTGTGGTACAATTAGCTAGGGGCTACTGTGCTCCTTTTGCCCCTTACATTTGTGTGTGTGAAGTAGAAATGAAATTCTAAGTGACTTTGTTTAAAATGTTGTTGTGAGATCTTTGAATCCCAAGGAAAATATGTTGTTCTTGGCAAGAACTGCTTTTTAGACATGAATTATTTTGCAAATAGGGTATATATGCTTACAGCTGGGACAGTGCCTGTGTGAGAGATGCAGTAGGAGTTTTAAGTCCATGTGATGTTGCAAAGAATGATTAAAATGTTTAAACAGAAGACAGCAGATGGAAATTTGCTGACTTCTGGGGATAAAAGGATCTGATGAAATACTACTTCTCCCCAGATATTTTTGCAAATGGAGTTGTCATTTAATTTCCACAAGGGAAAGGCAAAAAGGAGAGATTCTGATCTTGGGTGGCTGTTGTGATATATCCATGTCAGATCTAATATAATTTTTAATACTGTGCCAGTGTTCTAACTTCAAAGACTTTTCTGCAGCCTTGCTGGACAACACAGTATTTCACATTTGGAGCTAAGATTCTGTCTTGCAGCCCCTCAGTTCAGAGACTTGAGGAAGAGATTACTTGAAAACCTGTTTATGCTTAAGATTCAGAAAAGCTTTTGGCCAGTTGATCATCTGCCTGAACAAAGTATGGTCCATGTTTTAACAATCTTGACACTTTCTGCCCTTGTTAACTGAAATGGTTCAGATTTTGCATGTCAGACTTGAGTAGAAAGCATGTGCTTTCTGATACTTGAAATACACTATTTATCAAAATGTATGCAATTTGCATAATGGATAGAGGTGGGCAGCCTATCCATTGGCTTTCGATGATTGTTTTGGCACACAGAATGGAAGCTGGTCTCTTCTGCTCTGCTTTCATTTGTCAGTACACCAAATCTACTCTGATGTTCTGAGCTGCTCCTTAGAATCTGCTTGTGGGTGTGTTTACTTCTCAACACCAGTGCATTTCCACTTCAAGGGACATGCAGATGCCTGCAGCTGAATTGGTGTTTGATTCCCCAGACTGACTCAGAGCCTTTCAGTTGAATTCCCAGATGCTTTTCCCAGTTCCTCACTCAATTCCTGCCTCACTTCCATCTCTCTGTCTCCAGCTCTTGCAGCAGGGCACCGTTGGCTCTAGAGGCACAGCACCGTGCCTGAGATGTTGCTTGGTGTAGCTTTGTATTCCCTCCTCTCTGCTCTAATATTTCTGGTCAAAGACTTTCATTGAATGATACTGTATCTCCTACACTGTGAGTACTGTGGCCCATCCAGGCTGTTGAGCTGAGCTGCCTTTTGCCATTTTTTTCCTTTAAAATAATGTTACTGTTTTACATGTGGAATTCCAGGGTGGCCTGCTATTTCTCCTGAGATCTCTGTTTGTAGAAAACCCTCTTGGAAATGTTGCACAGGATCACAAAATAGTAAGCAATCGGTGTCTAGGCCACTTACTAATTGTCTGCATTATACCAGAGTTTGTATTACTTACAGGTTTTTTGTTATTGTTCTTTGGTCCCACACTGGAAGGTGTAGAAGAAGTAGCACTTCTTCACATCAATTTCCATATTTACATCACTTCACTCGCTGTCCAGTTATGCATCCTTGTAAGAATATATCATATTTCACAGAGTTTTGGGCCCTTAATAGTTTCAGTTAGATTCCTGCAGAACTAAAAAAAGGTTCCACAAAGTATGCTGGCGTATACTCAAATGTCTTTGGAACTTAATTTGGACATGTGTATTCTCAAACAGTATTTCTTCTTGTAAATATTTGGTATAGGCAGAACCTACTTGTTTTTATCCTTCACAGTATCACACTTCTTATGGCTTTTCCTGTAATAGACAGGAGTTGTCTCTGCCATTGGTTTTGCTGAAGTATGATGATACAATGAGTATAAAAGGGCTGTGAGCATTTGACTGAAATCTTAATTTTCTTTATCTTGTTGACCTCTGATCATACTTCTGTTGTCTGATCAATGTTGATGTTCAGAAATTACATTTTCATTTTGATCTGGTGCTTAGGTGATCTTAGGTTCTAGAGGACTTCTTCCAAATATTTCCATTTGTTTTCATTCCAAAGAAGGTTGTATTTTCTATGTTGGGTTTGTGATTATTTTTTTCCTGATGTTTCCAGATAGGCCAGTTTGAATTTCTATCACAGCAGTAATCTTAGTTTCAGCTAGTACAATTTTCATGTTTTGGATTTTACTGTTCTTCCCTCATTGTCTTGTTCTTCCCTTTGCTTTTTCCAGTATTTTATCAGCCAGAGATATTGCGACCTTCTGTTCATTATTGTTCATTTCCTGGGTAAAGTGCCTCCTCTGATAACTTATGAAATCTGATCTATCTGCAGGTATGCAGTAAGAACTGTGAGAATTTAAAATTTTCTTTTTCTGAAGCTATTGCTTCTTTTCAGATTCAGCTTGCATTTCAACATGCTTCAGGACTGTTCCTTGTGAGCTCAAGATGAGTTTACTGTGCCTACTTCAGTCCAATAAATTGATTTCATTAATTCAGTTTACATTAATTTTTCTTAGGTTGGCAGTGGTTATGCTCAGAGGTTTTTTTCTGTTTTGTTGCATTTTGTTGGGTTTTTTTTCTTAATTTTCTTATGCTTACTTGATTTGTTCTTTCATCTTACACAGTTTATCTGAATCTTATGTTGGTGCAGATACAGATTTAAATTTTCCTGTTGGATGAAAACTATTAAATTTGCTTATGCTACTCTGACAGAATGGGATACTTAAAAATAATTAGTTGTGAGTGAAGTTCAGGGACTTCTCTGCTGTTTTGGTCTGTGATACTTGATTATGCTTTCCCTAATTTTTTTTTTTTTTTCAAACTTTTGAGTCATTATTTATATCACACCTAGAAGGCATATGATAACTTCATCTATATTTTTCTCACTGTTTCTCCATAATCTCATATAGTCTGGTGTGATTGATATGTAGTATAAAATATATTTTTTCAGTAGTGTGAGATAAGTTGTTTGGGGTTTTGTCTAAATATCAGTTTTCTCTGTGTTGTAAGCCTTCATGTACTTGTAACTGTGGCATGTCCTGTCAGTGCTCTTCTCTTTTTGTGTGCTTCATCTTGGCAGAAGTTACAAAAGGTTGTAAAAGCTGAAAGTCTAAACCCAACCAGATTTAGCTTCAAATACAGATTTTTTACAGCGATGGGATGGTCATGAGTTGTTCAGATGCCTTGACTAGAACAGCTGATCCCTTTTAAATTAACATATTTGGAAGATAATCTGATTCAATCACAAGTGTTAAACTTGAAGGGCAGATGAAAGCTTTATTGTTTGTTGCTGCTTTATCCCTTGATAATCAAGACAGATATCACATTGACCCTTCCCAAGCTTTTTTTTTTTAAATATTAGTGGTTACTTTTTCAGTCTTCTCTCATTTCATCAGCCTGAAGGCAGAAAAAGTAAGTACTGGTTTTGTTCCTTTCTTACTCAATGTCAGTAGAGTGACAATTCTTCCTCAAAATCAGTTTCACTGAACATGTTTGAAAACTTCTGGGCAAAGGAAAGAGTGGCTGGATAAATCAGTGCTCTATAGAACTGTGTTGGTAGGAAGAGAGAGCAGCAAAGGCAGATATTGGGGAAAATGTAACAAATCCAAATTTCTTAATTATTTAAGAAATACATATATTTAAGAAATAGATATAAATGTTAACTTCTTGGTTAATTAAAGAATATTAATTGTCGTAAGTTCAGAGGAAGAATTTGGTTTTCATGATACCACATTAGATGCCCATATAAGCCACATGGGAACACAGGAAATAAGTAATTTAGAGGTCATTTTAGCTTCATTTATATGAATGAACACCTATTAAAAAAGCGTAGCCCTTCATAAAGTTTTGAAGGCAGTGTTCAAAATGAAGGGGTTATATTCTTACTTTAGTGGGTATTATTGCCAGTATTGGAAGTTTAACACTCAATTATTTTTGTGTGGTGCATAATATTTTCAATTTATATAGGCTTTCCTGTGAAATTAAATCAAGTAGAATTGACCCTCCCCCAGAAAAAAGGATTCGTCTGTACTATTACCTGTGGAGTTCAGGTTGTTGCTCTAGGTTGAGTTTTGACAGACAAGTAATGGGATAATCCCATCCTGTAATAATAAATGAGAGAACTAATCACATAAACTGACTTGAGAAGAAATGGAAGAGCAATGATTCATTATCGTTACTGTGAAAAACAATACCTTGTGCTGTATGGTTTAGTTATGTGTTGCTAGGAGTTACTGTTTTTATAGGTCAGGAAGCAACACTTAAACTTTAGGAAGAATTTATTCATCGTCCATTAAATCAATATAAAACTGAATACTCACAGTGTAAATATGGCTTAAATCAACCCTATTGATTGAAGCTTTTTTGGCAATCAGCTGACATCTACAATCTAAATAGGTGCCGTGGGTGTTTCAGGTTTATGACGGGAGCTCCTGATGTGTCCATCTTACTTTAGTGGAAAGAGGAGTCATCAGCACACTTTAAATACTAACAACCTTCTAAGCAGTATGTTTTTGATTCAGCATTGGAATGTCAAAAAAAAAACCAGGGCCTGTTTTGAAAAATTCTTGCTCGTGACATGTGACATTCCAAGTTTTCCTGGTTGTGTTGAGCTCCTACACAAATAGGCTGTTGACATCCATGAGACTGAGTGACAGCTCATGAGCTTGACTCCAAGAGTCACAATCTGACCTGTATTACATCTCAGCTCTTTTAAAAGGTATTATTTTGTATTTCATCTGTGTGCTAAAAGCATATATGCTCTTTGTTTAGACATTTTTAGATAAAAATCTTCTAACAAAAGGTATTTTGAGGTATGGATTCATGTCAACCTGGAAGGAGGATGAGGCTGGGCAGGGCTCTTCTCCTGGAGCCACGTGAATAACATGTTTGTACTCTGGCAAGCTGGGTAAAGGGAGGGCACAGCAGTCAGTGGTCCTTCAGCTCGAGGCAAGGTATGACATAAGTTGCCTGTGTCACTGAAGAATGGATGTGTCACAGGTCCCTGGTGTGTGCTGAAAGCACCTCTACTCTGAGGTTAGTTAGCGATGACTAGGGAACATTACTGTCTGATACCATCCCAAGCTTTTTGGTGCTTGCTGTATAACAAAGCCATGGCTGCTGGTAATTCTTAAGCTTTGAAGTGTCTTCATTTATTATAATTTGTTGGCTCCAGTGTTTTAATAATGTGCACTAGAGGTAATATATAATCCAGATCCTCACTGGATCACTCTACTTTGAACATAGCTTTTGGTAAAACACAAAAGCTCTCAAATATTATATTGCTATGAGGGGCACTGTAGAAGGGTGATAAAGAATACTTAGTCTTTATATTTTTAATTGAAAACATGGCTTTCTGTGGAAGAGGTTTGTCATAAGAAAATCCTTTGCTAATAAAGAGTTTGTTCATGTGTACCGTGTGCCTTTCCTTTAAAAACACCAGTAACTGATATTTTACAAAGACACTTGCAAATTATTATGAAAGGTAAAAGAAAGAAAAGAGAGAGAAATATTCCTGCAGCAAAGATCTGTACCATGGATATCCAAATAGTCACAGATGTTGTGACTTACAACAAGTCTATGTACTCTGAGGTATGCATGCTTAAAATGTACCAGGTTGATTTCTACAGGTCATTGCTTGATTTTATTACTGTTTGTGGGTAGTTTGTAATCAGTCTAGACTGTAAGCCATCTGGAATACTGGTCTCCAAGTATCAAGGACTGCAGTGCTGCTTGGAAGAATCTCAGCTGGCTGAAGCTATATTTGAAGTTTTCAAACCAAGATGACCTACCTTTCTGAAAAACACCCTTTGGTGAGATAGGAATAATTTGTGAAGGGGGTCTGTGTTATGGAGGAGGTCAGGCTTCATGTGGTCATAATCCCTTCTAGCAAACAAAACAGGTTGAAAATTGATTTCTGTTGTAAGGATACAAGTAGAGCACATCATAAATTAATGAATAAAGACTACTAATCTGTACTTTCTGCAACAGTTACAGGTTCCCCCTCCAGCTTATGATTAAATGCGAGCCACCACTGAATGTGGTCAGAGAAGTAATATGTAGTGTGATTTCTTCCTTCAGCACAAAGTGCATTGAGTAACTGAACCTCTTTTCCAGTAATTCCCTCTAGTGCATTATATGTCCTTCCAGCAACACAATGCAAGAGCATCATGAAAAAGCATGAGGGCCCAGGCCTCAGGTAATTGTGGCTTTGTATTCCCTGGTTCCAGATATTATACATAATTTTTTTTCCTCTACTAATGCCCATGTTTTTTGCCTATGCCAGAAAAGAAAGAGAATACTGGTCAATCTTCTGGACCTTTGCTTTAGAATTCAAGTTTGCAAAAGAGGAAGCTGACTTTATTAAAAAGTTGAATCAAGCAAAGTGAAGGCATTATCCCTCCCCTTTTTCCTCCTGGCCCATGTATAGGTATGGTTGCTCTAGAAATTTGGCACATGTATGTGGTAGGACTGTTTATACATAAATGGTTGAGTGCTTTCAGGATTGGGGCACCCATCAATTAGCCAGATGCTAATCCTACAAATTATACCATGTGCTTTAAACTTTTTCTCATGAAAACCTCTTGCTTCAACAAGGGCTTGCAGATTTAGTATTCTTACACTGGAAATTTCTCCCGTTATTTCATTATGCAGTCAGAAACCTGATGAAAGAATGGGAAAAAAAAAATTTGCAGTTGGTATAGTCATGTGATTTGATGCCAGGGTAATTCACTGGCTCTTGCCCAAGGGCCAATCTAAAATAAGGAATATGATTCTTTGTTGCCTGTTCTGTTTCTATAGAAACTCAGTTACTTAATCATGTCTGAAAAGGTACTTGCTACATGAAGAATTAATGAACTAATGAACAGTATTAAAACAGTACTAAAATTATCTTTCTTTTTTTTTTAAAGTTTGATTTTTTACTTCATGTAGAAAATCCTCAGATTATCAGTATGAACAGCTGTGATTTCAGTCTGGTTGCATCACATGTCTGCATTGCAAAAACACCCAACCAAACAACAAATACCAAACCCAAAACAACCAACACTGACCTAACCACACAAAAAGGAGCAGTTCGTGAAGGAGAGCAAGCAGGTGCAGCTTCATGATTGCATGATTTTTCATGTTACAAAAACATACTTTTTTTTTAATATCACATGTATCATCTGTCAAAACAGCTATTGCATGATACAAGTAAAATGTTACTGATAAACTGTCAGTTGCAATTGTCTTGGTAAGGTTGGATTTGAATTTCCATGCAATCTGGAATTCTGTCAATTTTTTTCCTTTAACCTCCTCACTACATGGTTATTTTTTCAACCTGTTTACTGAAAAGCCCCTGACCAACTCCTAGATACTCCACCATTGGAAAGTATTCCTCTCCCTCTCCCTCTCCCATCTGTTGTTTCAGTCACTGCTGGCTTCTTACTTTGTTGATGGTTTTCTTTTCATAGTGCTCTCCACATTTCTTAAATACATTGCTCTGTCTTACAGTGTTTGGTGACACAGGGGGAGGGGGATGTTCCTCTCCTGTCTACCATATCCAGGGGAGAAGAAGGTAGGATGGGAAGTTCCTTTGGAGCTGATGTTGCTGTACAAGTCAGTAGGTTTGTTCTGACTTCTTGATCTTACATGCATATCCCAGTTTTCACAGTGCTCCAAGAACTAGGGGCAAAATTGTTTGGCAAGACCACCCACATGCAGTGAATTTGGAAAGACAGCAGGAGGAAAGAAACAAGCAAATTTTTAAAGAATACAGGAAATGAACAGTGTTTCTGTATCTCAGAGAAGATTGCATTTGGCCAGCATACAACTTTATTTAGATATTACATCATGCCTATTGCATATTTATTACTGTCAGTAGACATGTGAAGCTGAAAAGCACAAAGAAAAGATTGCTGTATTCGCAGCAAACCCAGATGATGAACAAAGTGTATTGTCTGGCTTGGTCCCCACTCCAGTTTAGCAGTACTGGCAGCTTTACATGTTTGAGGTTTTTACCCTTGGTTGAAGTGACATGTGCTTTCTGGGCCAGGGCTATACTGCATTTATGAAGCTCAGATGTAAATAAAAATAAAAATAATTAAAGGTACATTTAACCTACTTGTTTCTCCTGAGTTTGAATGGAGCCAGGTTGTATCTAGGATGGCTGGTGGAGAATGTTCAGAGGCAGCTTGTAAGTGTACAGCCAGTAATCAAAATGTGTGAGAGATGAGGAGCAACTAAAGCCAGTGAGACTAGTCTACATTGGGATATTTTACATTCATATTTTGTGTTTGTATTCTGTAATTGTCAGCTTTATAGCACACCTTACTCCTGATGCTGTGCCCAGGCTTGTTTCTCATGCGTTGCAGAATTCTTGGGTTAAGAAGGTGGTGCATGTTAGTTCATCGTGCAGAAAGATTACAGTTGATCTGACCTGAGAAGATGTGTTTAAAACAAAATAAAAGAGAATGGGGGAAATACAAAATCACTGATAGGTGGGATATTTATTAGTATCAGTTTAAGTTCAGATTTGAGGGATCTACCGAAATGGAAAAGGGGTACTGCTTTTATATCTTTATGATGCACAGCACAAATCAGAAAGAACAGCAAGGGAACCAGTATTGTGTATACCAGTTACAACAGCAAAATGAGGAACTAATAAAACTATGACAGTAAAAAATACACATGTGAGACTTGAAAGGAGAAGAGAACTTTAACAGGAGAGTTTTAAAGTGGTTTTGGTGCATGCAGTTTATTTCAACTGTTTAGAAAAAAAACCTAATTTCTACCCCAATAAATATTTTCGCCAAAAAACAATCTGTGAAAGTTCATCCATTTGTTGTTTATATATTAATTTTTTTTTTTCAAAGAGTTGAAACAATTTGCTGAGAACTTCAACGTGAAAATTTAAATATGACATTGCTGCAGGGGAGATGAACATTCCTTGTGGAGCTGAAAAGGGGGAAAACTTTCACACAGTTTAAAAATAAATTTTAGCTAATATATTAGTTAAAATAAAACTAATTTTTAGTTTATTTTTTAAAATAAATTTTCTCTTCTTGCAGAGAGTTTGGGGGCCTAGAGTTTTGTTTTTTGTGTAGTTTATTATAAAAATAGGATCTAGAATTTGTGGAAATATAGTTAGGAGTTAATGGTAGCTTTTGGTATGTGACTGTTGGTGGCTCTTTCCGTAGCAAAGAATTTTCAAAGCTACTTCTGGAAAACAGCATGGCTTTGTCTTTCCTCAGTACCCTTTCATCTGAAAAACAGCTTGACTCTTAAGGCATTTTTGTCCTTCCTACCCTAAATAATCAGACTGTAAAGTAGCACAATTATTTTTGTTGGAAGACTTTAGTTTTACCTAGCTGACATTCAAGTTTTGAACCTTTATAAAGGTGTATTTTCTGGGATTTCTTGTTGGTGTTGGAGGAGGGTTTGTAGTTGGTAGGTTTTTTACTGCTGAGGGCTCCAGCAATATATGAAACACAGGAAAGAACTAATCAACTTTTAAACATGATTTTATAACACAGCTACGTCCTGCTTTGCTTCAATTTGCCTGTATTTATGCTAGCATTGATGTATGTTAAAGAGTAGAAGTCTTGTTTAAGCTAAAGATGTTTCCCTTTTAAATTACTCTTCCTCTTCACAGCATGAGACAAGCGTGAGGATGAATATGAAGATCTGCATTTTGCTGTGGAGGGTGAAATGGTATGGGGAGGGACTGCAAAGCCCTCTCCTGTGGGGTCTTGAATTTACCATTGTCACTGTCGGACACGAGATGAGTCACATGGATGCAGCTCGAGGTGTGAAAGAAGAAACGTTTATTTGTTCTTTCAGTATTTACAGGTTTTCGACCACAACCAGGGGTTGGATAGTCAGGTTAACACCTTCCCAACTGCACTGGCTGTGAGAGACGTCCATCAAAATGCCTATCTTTAATGGCATGTGTAAACACCTATGTTTATAGTTAGTTTCCTGGGAAAATGGCTAGAAATTATGAAAACAATATCGAAAGGCCTGATTCTCAGGGTGACATACCATCACGGTGTATTCATCAGAATTTCCTCTTCCGTAGGTCTCCTCGTCGGTACTCTTGATGTTGTGTTGGACTCCAGTGCCAGAGTGGCACCATATCGAATCCTCTACCAAACACCAGACTCCTTGGTCTACTGGACTATTGCCTGTGGTAAGCACAAATGCACTGACATGTGGATTTTTATTCTTCCTGGATACTGTGTCACATAGCATAATAAGAGAGCATCCTTCCTGCTGAGCACAGTTATCTCAGGACAAACAAATGGATGAAAACCTGCTGTAGTGGTAAAATTCAGTGGCACCAGAGTTTCTGATAGTCAGACTTTGAATGCCAGCATGGAGGGGTACGTTATGCACAATGACTGAATTAAGCCAGGAATGGTCATGGAGCAGGCACGAAACATCTGTATTTCCCACTTTTCTATTCGCAGCTGTGTTCCCAGACCAACAGTACCCATTCCTCCTTCTTGCATGCTCTTCTCAGTGCCCAGGACTCACTCCTACAACACTTTTAAGCAGCATTTCTGGGTGATGGGGTGTCTTTAAAGAGGATGGTGGGAGGAGTACCTGGATTATAGCACCCCAGTTACTCATACAGGGCACCTGGCTTCCCTTGGAATGGTAACCAGGAAGAAAGTGCAGCCCTAGCACTCACGTGAATACTGAATAGCAAACAGTGAGACATTTCCTGTCTCCTCCAGGATAAATACCATCTACATCCCAGGGATGCCCTGCCTCCTGGATGTTTATTTTAGACAGTGTGTGTTCTTTCTAAATATGATGTAGTTAGAATTCAGCAAGATGGTCGCTAGGTTAAAGTTAACTACAGGAGTGTTTGTTCCTACATAGATGCAACAACCTTTAAGAATTTTGGTCTTTAATGCTCCAACTTGGGCAGATCTAGCAGTAAGGCTGCTCCTTTTGTCATTATAGTAGTGAAAACAGTTGAGTTGATATTTTTGTACATTAAATAGGATATTTGCATGTATCAGATCTTTTATTGTATGCTTATTTCTGTGGTCAGGTTCCTATTGCAAGTAACATGAAACAGAATGGAGTTAGTCTCTGGTTTTGTCTGCTGTCTCTGAAAATAGTGTCTGGAGTAAAATGCAGAAAATCCAGGTCATTTAGCTTTGGCTGGTCAAGCTTGTCAGGTCAGATCATTAGTTTGATAGTATTGCTTTTCAGTCTTAGCAAATGGAAACTTCTCAGTGCACCTCCTCCAGCTCAAAAGTTTCACTGGCAACAAAGTTTTTGCCAACAGCCAAAACTATTAATTTGAAAAAGAATTGAGAGGAGAGAACAAGTGGAGACGTGCGTACATGCCTGTAATCTCTTTAATGGCCTGGTATCCTCCAGTACCCCCACTGATGCCTGACATTCAAAAATACTGGTTAATGATGCTATAGTCTTCTTCACTAACTGTGTCAACTAACACTTCACTAATACCCATTCTCCCAATCTAAATTTGACATTTAGATTATTTGGATAACTTTTCCTCTAGACAAATACCCTCTTGGGAGGAGAAGAGAAGGAAGAACAGATGAAGGTTTGCTATCGATACAATAACTTTAGTTCAAACCAGGCTCTGTTCTTAGGAGCATGTGATTTCTGTGTCTGGCAAAGGTGATATCAGAGCTGTGTCACCTGAATCCAACAGGAAGTTTTGCTAATAGCTCTTATTAGCACAATTATTTCTTACTGTTTTTGATTGCAGCAAACTTTAAAGAAGGCATCAGTTCAAACAACCTTTTTCCCTTCTATACCTGTTAGTACCAACGCCCTGAAGATTTTAAAATTCATATAATTTAGCTTTAGTGAGAGCTAATACTAAAACCATATATTAACAGAGTTGTCAATATTATGAAGTTCGTTCCCATATCTACATTTAACAGAATTCTTTTTACTGTCATGTACTCTGCTATGACCATAAGTAATGTGTGTCAGCTTTCCATGGATATCAGTAGAGAAAGAATGGCAAAAGTACTTGCCTGTATATTTATTTTCATCCAGATGTCAGCGCACAGCAATTAGTAACTACCTCCTTCCAAAAACTTAAAGGGGGGCAGCTGAGGACACAAGTTTTCTTGCTATTTGCAGACTCCCTTTCAAAGAAAATAGCATACCACAAAGCTCCCAACAAAATAGTGTTCCTTCAAAGACCCTTGTACTGTGCATGTGTTCAGAAATTATTTGTAAGACTTTGGAAATAGGCCATATGACTTATCTTTAGATTTTTTTTGCATGATACCTATAGATAATGACTGTAATTTTATACCTACAGTGTGTCCTCAAGATAAGCAGGGGCAGATGTTATGAGTTATGGCCACAGGATAAATAAATGTACCATACACGTAGAAATTTATGGTACTGCCGAACCGTGAGAATTTTGTTTTTCTTCTGAGAAAGATATTGTGGATTTTATGTAGAAGTACAGTACTCTGTCTACATTTAAGCTAGTATTAATAAGCATGCTCTTCAATTATGAATCTTAGCTCTAATTGAAATTGCTAATGTAGTTAATGTATATATCTGGGATTCCATTTTGTGGAGTTTTTCTTGAATTTTTAGTCTCCAAATATCTGGTTGATGGCTTAGTTGTTTTGGTTAAATTAAGAGACTGCAATAGCATAGTCACTTGAGGGCAATACTGTGGATCTTGCAGGGAGGTAAAATTTTACAGAGAGCAAATAATTTATCTATGCAACCTTGAAATTGAGCAGCCCAGTGTTCCCTAATGCTCTGCACTGTGGTTATTTTATGAATTTGCAACTAAAGCAATTCCTTCTGAACTGATCAAGGGTTGTTAAAATTATGCAGATTACTAAGGGCTTTGGCTCCATTTAGCTATGCAACTCTGATTTGTCCTGCATTGTCCCTCCCCATTTTTTAAGGGTAGACTGCTGGATATTTGATACTTGTAATCTTTTATTTTTACAGAAATATGTCTTTTTCTCTTCCTTCAGTAAAGAAATAATCTCCATCTTCACTGAGTAGCTATACGGAGTGACTCAAAGAACTGTGATTGTTTCATGATTTGTTTATGACATTTGGTCTTGCTCAGTACAAGAGTATTCTGAGAGTGAAAGTAATTTAGGGGGCGGGGGCGTTGTCTGCTCTAAAATGACTGTTTAGACAGATTTAGACATGAGTTTTCTTGATATTAACTCTACTGATCTAGGCCGTAGAGGATTCTGGCTGGTGAATCAGAAGCCTTATAGCTCTGGAGAGAAGTCTTGTTAACAGCCCTTTCTCCAGTGCAATGTTTGGTTTATTGAATTATATAGGAGAATTGTTATTTAGTTACTTTTCAAGAACAAGTGATGGTCTAGGAATGCAAAATGTTGTACACAATCAGCCTTTCATATTGTAGTAGCCCTGATGTGTCCCATGCCAGTGTCCCCACACAGTCTGCTTAGTGCTCAGCTTAAGGTGAAAATGGTGCTTTATCTAAATTTTGTTTGGAAATGAACAACTTTCTTAGATCTTTCTCCACCTATAAAATCAGTCATTCTTACAGTGGCTTTGTGTGTTTTTCAGGTATAGGACTACTGTAGGGGTTTTGTGGTAATGGTAATCATACGCACTTCGTGCAAGTTGCTATGTTGTAGCTATTTTCATTTTTATTTCCTGCCAGTCTTGAGGGCTCTGTATTTTGAAGTGCAGTGTTTTAACTGTTAAATTGAGTTTCTTCCCCTTCCCTGAGAGTCAGAGTTATTGCTTAATTTACCTAAAAGGCCAGTGATGGCAAAATGGTGAATACTTTTAATATGCAAAGATAGGCAAAAACTTTACAGTAACAGAGATAAAATAATCTGTAGTTTAAAACATTGCAGCAAATGTGGATTTTAATCCTGAGTGAACAAAGCAAAGAGAAAGACTTAGCTTGTGATGATGAATTGTTGAGAACTGGGGTGTAGGTTTTGCGCTGATTGTGTGATCTGCTGTAGGGGAAACTGGGAGAGTAAATAGTGAGATAATGGAGACAAAAAGCAGTGGGGAAAGAAAGAGATGTATTGTTACAGGTTGAGAATAATCAGCCAAAGCAGTTTCAGAAGTGATGAAAAATAACTGATGAACCACAAATCAGAAAGAGACAGCTTTAAGAAGTAGTTCATCATGATAGTGTGTCTGTACTGCTTGTCACTGCTCTTACAAGCTAAGTAATTTTTCTAATGAGTTTAGTTTTATATACATAGCTTATGCATTTCATCATTGATTTTTACAGCAGTGTTAAAGCCAACATGAAATAAAATAATATTTAGATCACCTTCTGAGTTCCAGAAAAGTCTAGTTGCATCCAGTAGTTTTAAGGAGAAGTAGCAGTGACAGTCATTTGTGGTTCTGAAGTGATTACATATGTAGGTTGTTGTGCAACATGATTTATGTATTTGTACTACAATCAGAATTGTGACATTCCCCTGGAAGTTGCACAGAATGTTGCATTCTGTTGCCTTCATTGGAGTTGTTAAATTAAATGCAGTGGGAGAAATTTTGGAATTTCCAGAAGGACAGCATCTAGTGAAATACTGCATCTCCACTTACTGGCAAGTTGTCTTGGAGTTTTTTGTTTATGATTAAAGGGACACTGACACTGGTGTGTTATTTATTTTGTGACTTTTGGTTTGTTTGGTTTTTTTATATAGGTTGCTCAAGGAAGGAAATCACTGAGCACTGGGAATGGCTCGAGCAGAATTTGTTGCAAACTCTTTCAATCTTTGAAAATGAGAATGACATAAATACATTTGTCAGAGGAAAAATACAGGTAGTGTATTAATTACTGTAAATGTTGTTAATGATACATATGACTATGGAAAGAAAACTGATGTGAATTTGAAGTAAATTTGAGCTGGTGGTCCCCAGGCTGCTCTGCCTTTTTGAAGAACTACCAGATGTTAAGTAGCAATATGTATGTAAAAATCACAGAAACTTGTGATTAGTGCACATAGCTTACAGCAGTGTGATTTTTTAAAAACCCATATAAATATAAGGTATTGTAAGTTCTAAAATTAATTGCACTGTTGACTGTCTTAAGCTTTGACAGTTGTCCATGCAACTGTTTTTCTATTGCAAGGCTTAATTTTATTTTTTTTTAATGCACTCATAATGTCTCCTCCCCATCTTCTGCTTAGTTAAATCCTGTAATATTGGCATTTATACTTCATACAGGTGTTAAGGGTTGCTGGTTCATTGATGTTTTTTTGCTTGGTGCGCAGTGGGAATGTTGGTTTTTGCAGAACTTCTTTTTCTCTTTGTAGGGCAGGTAAATAGCTAGACTGGCAAAAGAACTGTTTTCATACTAAGCATTATTTTAAAAGAAATAACCTTGTTCAAAGATTGTAATCAAAATTACTCTCTTTACTGGTGTGTGTTCAAAGCATTGGCTTTGTCTCATTCCTCTTTCAACATTTCATATAGCAAGTCAGCTCTCTTATGAATCCCACAGTCGCTTATGTTTTCCCAGTGAATCAGGTATGAGGACTATAGATGGTTATGGAAATACCTTATATGTGAAGGCATATGTGTTTTGAAATATAATCTTTATGGAAATTGTTACTTATTAGAGCTGGATGAATACTAAATGTGATTGATGGTTCTCTGTCTTATACTCTGCTCTTCATGTAAATATGGAGCAAGTTGAAGGCAAATAGTCACAAAAAAGGCAAAAAAATTATAACTTTATATTAAAGTAATAAATTTATATATATATATTCTTCGGTTTATATATATTGTCTGTAAAAGACAATAGAGATGATTGTCAAGGAGATTAGGAAAATAAGAGAATAAAACAGAGCTTCAGTATAGAACAGAAGGAACCATAGTCTTTCAAAATATCAATAAACATCTTTTCACCTTTTGCCAGTTCAAATTTCATGAAGGTCATCTGCACCTGAAAGTGGGAATTTTTCCATCCTGTTAGTTAATCTATTTGAAGGTTTCTTTTTTTTCTTCTTTCCCACCAACTTTTGCTCTTCTTCTATGCTCAAGGTCCAATAAGAGGGGTCATAGAAATAATTTTAAATATTTCCTAAAGAACAACAGTTCCTTTTCTCCCTATTTTTTTTCCTTTCCTTAAGACAAATTTCATGTGAAATCCTATGTCTGTCTCCCAGGAAGGAAGAGGAAAATACTACAGATCACAAGCACTTCACAGAACTGTTAAGAGTATTTGAGTTAGGCTGGTTAATTTAAAACAAGGTACTGGCAAGTGGATGGTGTTTGGTTGCCTTTGCCATAGGCATGGTAGGGAGTAAGATCATCAGAAAGAAAGCCTTGAATGATAAACAACTACATAAGCCAAAGATCGGGCAGAACAATAAGCTTACTGAAAGACTTCCTTGCCATTGCAATAATAATTGAGGCCTGTGTCCTGGACAGCAATGGAAATTAGGATATCTGATAGCCTATTGCCTCTAACAGGATGTGTCTTTTTCATTCCCTACCAGGGCATCATTGCTGAGTACAACAAAATCAATGGCATCAAAGAGGATGACGACACAGAAAAATTCAAGGAAGCCATAGTGAAATTTCACAAGCTGTTTGGGATGCCAGAAGAAGAGAAATTAGTGAACTACTACTCCTGCAGTTACTGGAAGGGGAAGGTTCCCCGTCAGGGCTGGGTGTATCTCAGCATTAATCACCTTTGCTTTTACTCTTTTTTCATGGGCAGGGAAGGTATGTTTTAGTGGAATGGTAATTTGTGCATCTAATAATGGTTAGGAAATCTCCCTGGCTTGTTACTTTACACATACTAATCACTGAGGGTACAAAGGCACTGCTGAGGAAAAGAGAAGCAGGGAGCAATTCCCTGATTTTTCACACTGCTTAAATGTGTGCTTGCTCCCTCATTTGGTCTTTCTCAAAGCGTTCTTTGTAAAACAGTGCTTGGCATTGTCTAGGGACATGGTTCACCTCAGGAGCTATGTCCAAGAGGGAATAGGGACAGGATCACACCAGTTCTGGCTTTCTCTTCTGCTCTTACACAATCCTCATATAGGACTCTGGCAGGCTTTGCAACCTTAAATGATGTACATTTGTACAACACCAGAACATGAGAAAGGTTTCAGAGGAGACCCGAAGTAAAGAACTGCATAATGTGGTTGCAACCATTCTGTTCTACAGGGAGTTAATTCAAAGCATGGTTTTGGAGGTGAACAATTCAGCAGTATTTGGTTATGGGCAGTGGATCAGTCCCGGGATTTAGCCTCTGCTTTAGGGACACCACCTGTATTAGTGCTGGGAGAAAAGCTAAGGTTCTGTCATGGCTGTAATATTTGAAACTTTTTACTGTATAAAAATAACACAAGCCTGTGTGATGTGTTTAGACTGTGTTTCTTTGCTTCCATAGGAAAAGAGATCATCAGAGTCTGAGCAAGTGCAGTGGCAATAAGGCATGTTAGCTCACCTAGCTTTGTAATGCTTCTGTGGTGTTCTGTAAATAAAGTAAATGATATTTAAACTCTTTTATCTGCTGTTTCTCAGATTATAGTGGTTTGTTTGTATAAATTTGGTCTATTTATGCTATGCTCCCAACTTCTCAAGGTGCAAGAAAAAGTCAGCTGAATGCATTTTATAGGAAAAGGAAGCTAAAAGCTCCTGACTATGCTAATAATTGGTCTGAATCTTGTTTTTTTGCTTGTTCCTGTTCAGCAAAGTTAGTTATCCGTTGGGTTGATATCACTCAGCTTGAGAAGAATGCTACACTGCTCTTCCCTGATATGATCAAAGTGAGCACAAGATCAAGTGAACATTTCTTCTCAGTATTCCTTAATATCAGTGAGACATTTAAACTAATGGAACAGCTTGCCAATATAGCTATGCGACAGCTTTTGGACAATGAAGGATTTGAACAAGACAGGTCATTACCCAAACTGAAAAAGAAATCCCCAAAAAAAGTATCTGCTCTAAAACGGTAGGTAGCACTAGCTCTTACTCATTTGTTCCTCCTCAGTCCTTTTACTTGCAGGATTTTGTCCAAAGGTTTTCTAATGTTGCTGCCATTTACTATTACTCCAAAAGGAATGATTGATTCCAGCAGTGGCAAAACGTGAATAATTATTTAAATATAATTACTTGGTATCTTGTTGAAATAGGAAATGGAAAACACTTGAATATGAACAAGTTGAAAAAATAAACTTACTTGAGCCAAATGCTCATTTGTTCAGAAGTTCTTTAGTGTATCTCCTGGCACTGGCTGCATTTTGGTATCTGTTGTAAGGCCAATTTATGACAGTAGGGGAAGGTAATAAAGTGATTAATGTGTTATTAAGAATTGTGCCTAGCATTCATACTCAGTCTTATCACTGGAGCTGAGAAATTTCTCTAGATTATTAATCTATCTAGAATGTCATTTAAGTATCAGGGATACAAAAATTGACATAAAATTCTACGGCATGAAAATGTATCTGGAAAATATTTCTTCTTCTTTTGTATCGTACTTCAGCTCATTAGTTCCTTTTTCATTTTTTATTATATGTTCATGTTAGTGTACCATACAGAATTATAGCCAGTGCTTGTTTTTATTTCTCATTACTTAGTGACATCTGACATGCATTATATCACTTTTGTTTGTCCTTACTGTTGAGTGTTTCATGCTGAATGCATTATCAAGACTAAGTCTTGAGAATGCTAAAAAACTCTAACCTTAAGGATTCCATAATGTTAATAAATAAGGCTCAAAGAAGCATTTTTTATTACTACTAGCAAAAAATGGATTCACTGTACATATTCTCAGAAAGAAGGGCTGAATGTGAAAAGCTCACTTGTCTTTCCTCTCTGAGAAGGATGAATGTCTGAGTCATTCATGGCAGGTTTGGTTTTTTTTACGTAGTTTTAGAACCTTCCAAAAGTGAAGACTGTATCTCCACTATATGCAAATTATTTCCAACTGTACTCTCCTTGCTTAGCTGAGTTGTATGTTGCAGGTAACTTGCAATGATTTGCGTAAAATACATCTTAAAATGTGTTATATATTCCCTAAACCAAGAAAATCTTACTGTGGTTTTTCAAGGGATCTTGATGCCAGAGCAAAGAGTGAGAGATACCGTGCATTGTTCCGACTTCCCAAGGATGAGAAATTAGATGGACACACAGACTGTACTCTTTGGACTCCATTCAACAAAATGCATATTTTGGGTCAGATGTTTGTTTCCACAAACTACATTTGCTTTACTAGTAAAGAAGAGAACTTGTGCAGCCTTATTATCCCTCTTCGAGAGGTAAACATTTGTATTTTAAAATTTATAGAGAAAGTAATAAAGCAGTATCTTATTAGATATTTCAGCCTAGCTTTGAATTTTTTTATTTTGGTGGGGTTTATTTACTATTATTTATTTTTTTGCTTGTTTTTACTGATTGTTTTTGGAGAAAAGCCGATTTTCATACTTTTTATCTCATGTGAGCATGCCATTCTGATGTGTTCTAAATAATATTTAATGACTGTGTATCTTAGTTTACAGTTCCTGCTACTAAAGTTCACACGGAGTTTTTTCCATCAGTTTTCATAACCATTGTGAGTTCTTCCTCTCTCATAAGTTGTATTCTGATTTACAGCCCAATTTTACATTTTTTGTGCCTCATAGGGAGGAGTGGAGGGTGAAGGTTCCTAGATTGATGAGTGGAAATTCTGTTAAAGAATCCGTCAGATAAAATTTGCTTTTGTCAGACGTAAAAAGATTCATAATTATCAAGTTTCGAATTGCTTCTTCATACAGATTTGCAATTATTTATTCTTGTATTTGGAAAATATTTTGTCAGTATTTTTCAAATTGGTGTGTTTCCCTTTTTAAAGCTGGTTACTTAAAGCAGATCATCAGTAAGAAAAGTTTGATGCAATAACAAATAATTATGTTGGAGTTTTTTTATGGTTGGCTTGATTTATGGGTTAATGGAAAATTGTGTTAAGTAAGTTTTGGAAGTAGTAGCAAAGCTGATGTAACCAAGGACAGTTTGGCTTGTCTGAAGAACCATGGAATATTTCAAGGCACTGTGTTTCCTCCATAAATCATTAAGAGTAAAATGGGTTCTCATTGAAAAACTTTGAAGTACAGCTTCTCAACAGCTTGTTGCAACAACTGGTTACTTGGGATGAGACATTCAATTATGGTTGCACAGGTAAAGTAGTAGAGGGAGAGGCAAAGTCTTCATTTAACAGAGCCTGTTTTTCTGGATACAGATTCAGCAACTGCTTTTGATAGCCACAGTCACAAAAGCACTGAATTCAGAGCAACTCTAAAGCTTTAAGAGACAGAAGTAGCTGAAGGAATAAGTGCTTCTATGTGAACAGCTTTAAGTCTCAGCACCAGCAGCGAGAACAGTAAACTGGGGATAGTCCTCACAACAACTGATCAGTACCATTACTAATTAAAGGAGAGCTTTCTATTTAATTAAAGATTTGAGTTAAATCCTAAGTTAATTCCAGTGTTCTGTAATATCCTGGAGGTATTTTGACAGATAAGACAATAGTAAAGCATTGATTTAGAAATTATGATGAGGAAAGATTTTTACAGTGGCTGACTGCACTGCTCACTGCACCTTCAGCAGATGCCCTCTCTAAGACAAAGCACCTCAGATATGTGTGTGTCTCTATTGAATAGGAAATAAGTGGATATCAGCTCTCATTATAGCACAGCTATAATTAAGCTTGCTTTAATAATGTCTGTTCTGTGCCTCTAGAATTTGTCTGTCTTTTGTGCTGACTGCTCTTGAACAGTTTTTAAGTGGAACAGAAAACATAGGGAACACTTTTTGTTAACTTCAATATGCTATCTGTGAAGTTAGCAAACAACTAGTTAACAGTTAACTAGTTAACTAGTTTAAGTTAACAAATAACTAGTAGATTTGTAGTTAGCAGAAAAATAAGAGGAAACGAGGAGAACAGAGAAGTGGTTTAGCACCCAGGTGGTGCACTTCAGTGTTTAAGTATTCAATGAGGATGCATGAAAAATGATTACCATATCTCTTTAGGTAGAGAGCTATTGATATTACAGTATTCATGTCTTACCATTGATTTCTGTTTTTAAAAGGGTTAAAGGAGCAAAAGTAAAAGTCCTAGCAAAATTAAATGTGCCACTTTCTATTCTGAAGGCAGTAAGTTAGTTTTCATTACCTAAGAAATCATCTGAAGTTATAAAAGCAGTGGTTTAAAGTATTTACAATTGTAATTTGTGTTTTGTTCAATGTATGAACTGCACAAACTTGATGGATTGATGTTTTTAAGGCTAATAGTTGGTAATGCTTAGGACACACAACAGTTATATAATTCATCAGCAGTGATGACTTATCCCTGAGATTTCTTTGCATTAATGTTTTACTGAAACCTCAGGGAACTCGTTCCCTGTACTCAGCAGATTGTGGTATGAGTATTTTTTACATGTTGGAGTTCAGTTAGATTAGTGACCATTTCCCTGATAACTGGAGGCCAAACAGAAGCTTCCACCTCACAAGGTAAGGTATTTTCCTTTGTAAGGGAAGACATGGGGTTAATTTCCCTTTGTTGGAAATTCCTGTGTACTGTGAAAATACAGTTAAAATAACACTATGCAAGTATTTTTACAGTATGTAACTATAACACAGTTGTACGGGAGTGTCATGTCAAAAATGGTTTATTCACATGTATTGACGGTAAAATGTAGGCCAAGGGTTCTATGGTTTCAGCCTGTGCTGATGATATTAGGAAGCAGGAGAGGGATTTGGAAGTCCTACAAAAAATCTGATAGATTTGTATCCCACAGATGAAATTTTGTTTCACTGATTCTTCTAAAATAGGGTCTGAGGAAAATCAACTAAGTAGTGCAGGGGACTTTTGATAGAAAATGTACTGAAATTAATTGTTTGAGGGATTACAGCCTTCATCTTCTAGGCTTGTAAGCCCTTGTATGCAAACCATGTTTTCTGGCAAAGGGGTATCCATAGGGATTTGATATAGGGGTGGAAGGAGTATGGGTTTATTGTATTAAGATGGTTTCTTAGACAAAGCAGCTTGATTAGCTAAAGATCTTAAGCTGTAGCAACTGTTTATTCCTAGGTGACAATAGTGGAAAAAGCAGACAGCTCCAGTGTGCTGCCCAGCCCACTGTCAATCAGCACGAAAAACAGAATGACATTCCTTTTTGCCAACTTGAAAGATAGAGATTTTCTTGTACAGAGGATCTCAGACTTTCTGCAACAAACCACTTCAAAAATATACTTGGATAAAAATATTGCTGGAAGCTATATCAGCTCAGATGATGAGGTATGTTAAGTAATATGAATAATTTACTAGAAGGGGATTTTAACTTGTGTGGGGTGAAGAAACACTTTAAAGTTTTTGCGAAGCTAAAGCTTTATATGCACAGAAACGTGACTTCTTTTGTTTTAATGCCTTTGACCTAAAGAGTTAAAATTTGTCAGTTAGGATATTCATCTTTTTCCCGTTAAACCTAAGAGAAATCATCATTGCTGAGGAAGAGCTACTCTAATTCTCGCTCCACATTCTGAAATTACCATGTATCTTTTTGGAAAGTGTCATAGTTACTTAACTGGTGAACTGAATAGTACTTTTAATATCTATTTACTTGTCCAACTCAAATGTAATTCTGGAATTTTAATAGTTTGAAGAAATTATCAGTTGGCATGAGATTCCATTAATTCAAGATTTTAGCTGCTAAATCCCATCTTTTGACTCTTCTGAAAATAGTGTCTGAGCTGAGCAGAACATCACCTGTCCTGAACATCAGGTGGCTATTCTGAAACACCTCCTTATATATGTGTTCAAAGTAAATGGTTCTTAAAATATATGACTAGATACACTTTTCTTAGGTGCTTTGAATGTTAAGCTTTGTGCTGAATTCCAGCTTTTATGTATAAAATTCAGATGCTTCATATAACAACCTCATCAGTTCTGTTAAACCCAGAAGAGTATAGTAATTCAGATCTAAAAGTAGAAGAGGCTTTTGTGATGTGTCATTTTGATATTATGTCAGTAGATCTCACATTCCAAGCCTGTCCTAAGCCATACCTTAGCACTGTCCTGAGTAGCCCTTTCCTGTTTGCCACGTGTGTCTTAAAAGAATTGTTTTTACTTGCTTTATTGATGGTGAGGTATAATTACTGTGTTGTTGTATACCAGAACACATAGTGCTGGAATTTTTGCCATAAGTGTATCTAAGTATTCTACCTACTGAATTATAAATAAATTAATTTGTAAGCATTTACTACAATTTGTAATATGACTACATATCTAGATATGCATGACTACTACTGGCAATTTCGGGCATTTGGTGTGAACTGCTCCTTGAGATTTTACTGTGATGCAGTTTCCAAGCTGTTTGAGAAGTCAGAAAATCCTTTTTTTTCAAAATACTTTTCTTCCAAATCCCAATTTAACAGTCCTATGAGGCTGACAGATCAAGGGAGCTGGTTAAATTGCCCTGGGCTACTTAGGGTTAACATTACTCTAACAATTCTAGTTCTAGAATTTGGTTGTGTTTCAGGAGAGCTATTGAGAAACTGGAAGCTATTTCATTATTCTCTACTGATTTCATTTCTGTTGCCATATGTTTTTGTTAACCATTAGCATGTATAAATTTTTAAATGAAGTGAAGTAAAAGGTTTAGACACTGGCACATCTCTATGGCTGTACTGCTTGTGACTGCTTTCTGCAGGTGTTTTCAAGATCAAGTAGTTCAGTTTCTGCCAGCCCTCACAAAAGCCTGAGCTCTGAGTCAGAGGGAGAGCGACAATTCAACCTCAATGATAATGGCATTCCAACAGCAACTCAAGCTTTAATGACAATGTATCGACGCAGGTCACCTGAGGAGTTCAACCCTAAGCTGGTAAAATACACCTCCAAGTGCTCCACCTGACTGAAAAGGCTGTTAAATTATGTTTGCCTTAAAACCCATGTTTCTGACTCAGAAGAGTTTCATTCTGTCAGACAGTTAAGAAGAGGCAGTATTTTTTGCAGAAGTAAAGGCTTGAACACCTTGTTGTTTTACCAATACAAATAACTTCACTACATAAAAGCAAAGTTGGATGTAATTCAAGGAAAGGTAGTATTCCTGCTCTTAAGTATAACTTTCTCTTAACAGCAAGGTCTACTGGCATAGAAACTAGGAAATGGGAGGAGACAGCCCATTAAGAAGGTAACTGGTCTGTAGCCAAGTTATTTCTTGTTCACTTGGAAGGTTAGGATATTGCAGGCTTTTTAGCACTCAAGATTGTATTGGGTCAGAGTGTTAGAAAGAGAATCTTTATGCCTGCCTTTCTTTGCTTTTAGGCCAAGGAGTTCCTGAAGGAACAGGCCTGGAAGATTCACTTTGCTGAATATGGTCAAGGGGTCTGTATGTATCGTACAGAGAAAACAAGAGACCTTGTACTAAAGGGCATTCCAGAAAGCATGAGAGGAGAACTTTGGCTGCTCTTTTCAGGTAGGTTTTTGTTTGAACGTGTCTGTGGGATATAAGCAAAAGTATGAGGGAAGAAAGGATTTCAAAGATGTTTAAAGGTGCACATAAAGAGTGTCTGAAAATATTTGGAGTAAGAAAGACTGTGATTGTTAGCAGGCACCAGACAAGTTTATACAGAATTTCTGTTCAGACTAGCAAATACTCTTTCTCAAACCGGCTCACATAATTAAGGGAGAATATATAAAAAGCAGAACACAGACTCTGTAACCAGAAGCCAGTAGTTTAGTTTCTAGCTGTTCAGCAACCACCAGCAAGCCTGGTGGTTTTATTAATAATAATTATTTAATTATTTTATATAAATTATTTAATAATTTCTGCATCCAGTTAAGGTTTTGGCCTTCACAGCAATTGTTGCAAGGAATTCCAAAGTTTAGGCATGTTACATGGAACCATTATATTTTTTTTGTTGGTAATAAAAAAACCCTACTCTAACCTTTTTTTAGGTTTTGCTTCCATTATGTGAAAAATGGTGAGAAAATATTTGTCTGGGATTCTGTGCCATAAGGGATTCTCTAGATTTGTGTCCACTTAAAGTTTCCTTCTTTGAATTTGAAGAATTTTGTCACAAGTTTTATGGAAATCAATCCTACCTCAGGCTTTCTTTATAACCTATCACCATATGTCTTCTTTAGCTCTACCTTCCCCAAGATAGTTACCACAGCTACCCACACCACTTATGATATGAGGGCCTTTATCTGATGACCTAATGATGCTTTCAAGTTTGTTTTCTATTTCTTCCCTGGTAATACATAGCCATGTACATTTTCTTTTTGCTGCTGGGCACTAAAGAAATGTTTCCAGAAGATACACATAGGAATTCACAGCTATGTTTTTTTGTCCTATTAACAGCTAGTTTGTAATAATTTTCAATGCATGTCTATAATTAATATTTTCTATGTAGATTACTTTATGCTACTGACACTTGATTTTCATTTCTGGAGAAGTTGTGAAGTCAGTAGTGAAATCTCACAGCAACTCCGTGAGCATGTAGTGGTATCCCTAAGGCCGAGTGCCCTGCCCAAGATGACAGTCATTTTCAGAAGTAAGAATAGAACTCATGGGTTTCCGTCTCTTGCTTTTGGCCGACATATCATACTCTTTGCAACCAAACATTAATCTACTCTGTCCTCAGGACAAGTAGCTTTCTCAGAGACAAGTTTCAAGTTATTTAGGATGGCCAAACCCATAGCCAGCTGCAGAGGGAGCTCATGATAACATATGACTGCGCAGTTGGTTTGTTCTTCATGCTTCCTGTTTTGTTCTGGCTGAGAGAGATTTTAACCTCATTATAAAAATGCCTGTAGAGAAGACAGGAAGGGGTGATAGTCACCAGAGCACATCCTTTTTATTTTTTTAATCACCTTTAAAGAAATAATATTTTCATATTTGCTTTCAAAGTTCTTGGTGATGTTTGGAATGGAAGGGGAGTAGATAATCATGTTGGAATACTGTATGTGCTAAACCTTCCATTTTCTCCTGGTTTTAATATTTTTCTTCTACTCCTAGGAGCCATTAATGAAATGGCCACTCATCCTGGCTATTATGAGGATCTAGTGGAGAAATCAATGGGAAAATACAATCTTGCTACAGAAGAGATAGAGAGGGATCTGCACCGTTCCCTTCCAGAACACCCTGCATTCCAGAATGAGATGGGTATTGCTGCTTTAAGGAGAGTCTTGACAGCTTATGCCTTCAGAAATCCAAACATAGGATATTGTCAGGTAATTGAAATACCCTGGACTCCTTCTATTACTGGAATTCCAGTTCTTTCCTTCCAGTCCCATTTCTTCAGTCATATGCGTAAGAGTTTGGCTGTGTGAAGCACATTGAGATGTGGATGGTGCTGTGAGCTCACGCCTCAGTGCTGCAGAGCGGCAGGTGTGCTGAGGTCAGAGGGATATCACACAAAGACCTTCTCTAACAGCAGTATTAGCAACACATGTTAAGAGATGCTTTCTGCAAGCATATTTTCTGCTCATAAATCTAGAAACTGGAGAGATGATAACAGAGCTGTCTACAGAAAATTACAATGGACCCTGAAGAAAGGTTATTTTCTTATTAACAAAAAATCCCCTCAAAACCAAAACACTTTGTATTCCACCTTAATTTTTTAATCTAGTTTTATCTATCCATCCTACATTGAATTATACTATATTGAATAATATTCATTATATTAGTTATAACCCTCCAGAACCTTCTTTCCTCTTTCAATGATGCCATGCTATCATTCAAAACAATGGGAAGAAACAAAACCAGAAAACAACCAGAAAGCCAAGCAAAAAACCCTAAAACACTTGGCAAAAAATAAAGCATCCTAGGAGATACCACAGGCTCTTAGGCCCATAATTCAGGTCACTTTAGTTACTGTCCTAAATCATTCTTTCTTACTATATAATTTATCACCTGGGCCTTTTTTTGCCTTCCTACATACTTTTACAAAGAGGAAATTTAAATTCATTAGTATTAAGAAGCCTGATTAATGTCTCACTGTTAAGACTTCTGGATGCAACATGAATAAGTGCAAGCTTGATGCAACATGAATAAGTGCAAATTCTAACAGATACCATCATAACTTATTTAATAACACATGTGATACTAAGTAATAGCTACAACATTTGTAAAGATTATTTAACAGAGGAGGATTAGAAGGACATTTCAATTCTGGTCCCTAAAGCTGTCATAGCAATTAATAACCTTGAGATTTTGTTCAGCTATAGTGAGAGTTCAGGCATATCACTAGTGCTGTGAGAGATGTTTTGGCTGCACCATACCCAGATGCCTCAAGAGCACCTATGGCAGAATATCAGTAGCAGCTTAACAGGGATGTGTGCAACCTGAGTCAGCCCTTTATTAGGAAGAAAAATCTTGATATCTTCAAAAAAATCTGCAACACAAAACCAACCAACCCCCAAAAAACCACCAAAAAGCCCTGGTGAAAGAACAGCAAAATTAAAGAAAAAACTTACCATTTTTTGTGATTTGAGGCTTTCTTAAGCCTTTCTTTGAGCACTTGGAAACACTGCTGTTTTTACAGGGAAGTACTTGAACAGTTTGGGATCTGCAGGGAGAGATGTAGCTAATTTCCTAACCACTTATCTGCCCAGGTACAGTGCTGGATATAGAATAATTATATTTCCCTTTCTTTTAGGCTATGAATATTGTCACTTCAGTGCTCCTTCTTTATGCAAAAGAGGAGGAAGCTTTCTGGCTGCTGGTGGCTCTGTGTGAGCGTATGCTGCCTGACTACTACAACACAAGAGTTGTTGGTATGCAATGGGGATATTTTGAAATGGCATTACAAAAAAACCAGATCAACTGGTGTTATTTGTACTGAAACAAATGTATGGGTAGATGCATCTGTGCATGCTAGTGACAAGACAGCTTGCTCAGGAGAATGAAGGCAATTTCCTAAAGAAGTAGTACTATGGTTAATAGTTTATCATTCGCTTAGGAGCAGATGGCATTCTAAAGTGGGCTTAAGCAAAGTAGATTTTTAAGAAGAGATGGAAGGCTAAAATTTGAGTTTTAGATGATCCAATTAGCTGATTAAGGTAAGGTGGAAATGGGAGCTTTAGCAGTTTGCAGTAGAAGTCTTTGTGCTTGTACCTTTGATGTGAAGGGGCACAAGTATCAGAAAGCTGTTGTCAAATAATCTTCCTTGAGTATGTAGAAATGAGTGACTTCAATTTATCATGGAGTCTGTTTTTACTATATCTCACAAATAATTGAGATACTCAGCCTTAGAAATTATTCTTCCTGGCCTGGTTAAAACACTGAAGTTATGGCATGGGAATGTATAATATGGGATTCTCTTGAAGTAAATCTAAACCCTCACAGTCAGCCTGGCCAGGTGATGCTGAGGTCTTACTCCAATTAGTAATGGTAATACCAAGCCACTATTTAACTTCTGCTGGTGCTAGACCAAATTAATCCTTTTTTATTTATTATGGAGTGTATAATTAAAACATAAAGAAACTTATTACAGTTCAATTTGTATGTATAGCTCAGTTGTTTAATGGAATCTGTTATTCATTTGAAAGTGAAAAAATGTGCATAAGCACCATGCAAAATATTTTTAGGGTTTTTATTTATAATACATAGAATATATAGATTTGTTTTTTCCTCCCCTAAATGGCAATGTATCAGTTGCTCCTGAATTAGTTCAACCTTATTTATCTTCAACAGGAGCATTGGTGGATCAGGGTGTCTTTGAAGAGCTGGCTCGTGACTACATTCCACAGCTTTATGACTGCATGCAGGACTTGGGCGTAATCTCCACCATCTCCCTATCCTGGTTCCTCACTCTTTTCCTCAGTGTAATGCCATTTGAAAGTGCAGTGGTAGTTGTGGATTGTTTCTTCTGTGAAGGAATAAAGGTGATATTTCAGTTAGCACTCGCTGTGCTCGAAGCTAATGTAGACAAGCTGCTTAACTGTAAAGATGATGGAGAAGCCATGACAGTCTTGGGAAGGTATTTATTACAGAAAATTAAGTATCTTCTTGTTCTCTTGTTTGTTTTTTTCCTTTGCTTTTCTGATTTGTTTTCTATTTAAACCAGAACCATATATGTAAATCTTTTACGTGCTTGTAGTCCCCTTTCTCCGCATAAGGTATTCCTTATATTATTTTAAAATAATGCTAAGTGACCAACAAGATACAAATCCTTATTTTAAAACATTCAAATAAACTTCTCAAACCTAGTTATAGAAATTTAACTAGATTCATTATTGTAGTGGATTACATGAGTTTTGTTACTTCAGCCTGCTACCTTTTAAATGTTACTAAGAAGAAGCCTCAATGTCAAGAAAAATTGTTTTGGGAATAGACTAAGTAAGACTCAGAAGAATTAGGTAGGATCTTGAACAAATAGATTTCAGGGAAACAGTATGATGATAAATATAGTGGCTTGAGTAATTTAATTGGAACTAATGCTGCTGAGTATAACCTCTGATTTTCTTGTGCTTGGTAGCGGTATTTAGTTTTCAAGATGTTGCTGGAACTTTGGAATTTTTTTCATAATTTCATAAAGAATTTCAATAGTATAACCCTAACACTTCCTAGAGAACGGCTTGATCACTTTTATGTGTAATAATCAATATGTAACCCTTATGCTGTCAGCCCTCAGAAGGGAGGGCATACAAATTCATCTTGAGTTTCTAATTTCTTTATTTTTTTCCCCCAACAGATATTTGGACAGCGTAACTAATAAGGACAGCACTCTTCCTCCAATTCCTCATCTTCACTCCCTGCTCAGTGATGATGTAGAGCCTTATCCTGAGGTGGATATCTTCAGGCTAATCAGGTCTTCCTATGAGGTAGGATAAGATTTCTTAACAGGAACTTGCCAATGCACACAACTTCTGCTTCACAGAGGAATTTGATACTCTGTAGTTTGGCTTTGCTTGAAATGGAAAGAACATAAAAGAAATGCAGACTCATCTGAGAAGGCTGAAATGGAGCAACGAAGATGAGTTAGACCTTCTTCTTTTAACCAAAACTTTTAATGGGAGCTGTTTCATAGAGAAGTCTGAGGCCTCAAAGAAGAGCAGCCCACAACCAAAAAGTGATTTACAAACAAAAGACTGAACTTTTAATTTGAAAAGAGTTAATTCTCAGTTAAGCTTTTTTATGGTTTTTCAAACTGAAATAGTAGTGAAATCTGTATGATTTAAGAAGACGTTTCTGTTATAAGTGAAACTTTGTTTCTTTTGCCTTTCATTTTCTTAAAAGTGCTGATTGTGACCACGGGCCACTATATTCTCTACTATCACCAAAGCTAAAAAAAAAAATTCAAGTGGATGGAGCTGGTAATAACTAATATCTATTAAAGGACAAAGCCTGCAAAACCAAGTAAAATCTGCAGACTGGTTTAATTGTCCTTAAATTAAAAAAAAAAAAACCAAACGCCGTCAGTTATAATATCTCTGATGGTTACGCTGATATACCCATATTTTATAAAAATTAAGGCAAAACTAAAGATTTTTTCTCCTAAATTTCCATTATTCCCTTCCATTGACATGTAGCCTAAGTGAATAATTCTAGTTCAGGAAGTCAATTTATACTTAGCAATAGCACAGCCTTCTCAAAGGCACTTCCTATGCCCATAAACCCCCCTTGCTTTAACATACCACATTTGATAAGGAAGTAGGTGCCCCTTAGCATATTCTGTGCTGAAGAGAAAAGTGTATCAGGGTAGATGGATGTTTGGTAGATGTCAGAATGGCCAGGAAGGCATTTATGTGAAGTTGTGTTTCCTTTGCATTTTTCCATTTTTCTCAGCATGAAAACTGTTTGCATTGGCTTAACTGCTCTAAGATGAGTAACATGACTCCATGCAGAGCTAGTTTATCTTTTTTGGGCTTCTGCAGCACAGAACCTTGTACCTCCTTCTAGGTAAATAACCAACTGCACTTCAGTTTAATTAGACAAAACAAGTAGCATGGGGAGTGAAGAACCATAAGGAAAGCAGGTTGCAGAGAGAGAATGAGTTTCAAGGGAGTTGCTATTAATTAATTTATTAAGCCCTCCCCCCTAAATTCTTTAGTAAACTATTGAGATTCAAAAGCTTTAGGGCATCTGTTACACCTTTTATGTCTTCTGATTAGTTAATGTGCAGTCAGGGCTGGGAACTCAGTGCTAGCTTTGTCACAAAGAATGAAATATCAACTAAATGAACATATGTTTTGTTATTTTTTAGAATTTAAACTGCAATGGTTACTTTCTGGGTAACCATTTATTCTTAATTTGTAGATATTTATAATTTAAAAATAATAGGAAGACCTACAGCTGAAGAAAATATGGGGGTTTTTGGAGACCTTTGCTTCCCTCAAGCATACACACACCACTGGCAAGGAGAGGGGAAAACCTTGTCCCTTCCAGACTGTCCTATGATATTTGTCATAGAAATGTGATGAGTCTGAGAACTTGGTGGCACTGGCAAAGGCACAGTATTTGAATTGCTCTATGAAGACCTGCTTTCCATCATGCTCTGACACTGTCCAGCTCTTAGGTAATAAAATCAGATGCATATATGAGAAGTCTCCAGGGAAAGTTGAAGGGATGCAGAAGAATTTCTTGGTAAATAAGTGACTAGCACCCCTCTCTGCAATGATATCGAGCACACTTTCTACTTTCAAAGGAGAAACTGTCTTTAAATAAGAGGATATACGTAACAAGAGTATGCATTTTACACTGCCAGTACTTTCTTAATTTACTGAAAGTAGTTTTTAGTAAGAAATCTCTTATTCTTTCATTCAATTTTGCTTTAATTCAGAAGCCATAGATCCTGATGTCATAAGAATTATAGTAGAAGTGACTGAAACAATGCATAATAACTGCAGTTTTAAAAGCCTGTGCATAACTCACTAGCTGTCTGTGGAGTGTAGACTCATAATCAGAGCTGTTACTGTGTTTAACTCATTTAATTTGCATGTTAGCTAATTAGGAAAAAAAATACACCTTCAACACTTCAGCTATGTGTAAAGTGGTATCTGGATCTTGGCTATTTTAACTAATGAACTGACACTGAAAGGTTTGTGCTGTGGAAATGGTTGATACAGTTTTGACCTTGAACAGATGACATCCTTCCAACAACTCCTTGTACAATTTGAGACTTAGCATGGGCAAAGGACCATTCCCAGAAGGTAATCACCTGCAACCTTCCTTTTGTGTAGACTACGTGAGTTTTAGTTTTATGGATGTGAACAGACCTCTTATTTGGCCCCCAGACCAGTGAATAAACTCTAATTACTGGAATAGGTGTGGCCTCAGTGCCACAAAAGATCTGTCTTTTCAAGTTTTTGTGACCTCTGTGATGTTTGATATTCGTGAATATCTACATGAATACCTACATTCATATACATATACATGAATATCTACATTCCATTTTTGTCAAAAGACTTCTTTATTTGCAACATGCTCACAAGTACATGAAACATATTTTTACTCCCAAGGTACATGATAAAGGTGAACACCTTTATAAATAAATGCAGTTTTAGCATTAATTTCATTTTACAAGAATGTGCCAGCGTATTATGACCTGCAAGATGCACTTGCACTGAAAATATAAATCCATATTGTATGAAAGTGTGTCCTGCCACCCCTTTATGCTTTATATATGGTGTAGTTGATGTCTGACATTATTAATCCTGCTGATCATCTGTGCATTCCTAAGTGTGTGGATTTTGGATGCCAAGAAACTTCTGCTTATAATGCTTCTACAAAAATTAATCTTAGGGGTTAGGCATTCCTCTGCACATGAAAACATGGAACATTATTCCTAGTAGGTTATCCCCCATTATGCTTCTGTAGTATGTGCAAGAGCTCCCTGACACTGTTATGTACACTATGAAGAAGACTTCTGAAAATAAGACTTGTGTATTAAAGAGAATATTTTCCTAGTGGAAATTGCATTCTTGCTACTTGGTTTAAAATCTTCAGAATGTACTGTCTCAGCCATTAGAGATCCAGTTATTTTAATATCCTCTTCTGTTGTGATTATGAGACATTCCAGGACAAGCTGAAATAAAACTCTGCAGGAGGACTTACAAAACAATCTATTCACAGAGATTTGCCAAGCAAGAATTTCTAAATACTGAGATTACAGTTTGAAAAGAGAGCATTTGAAACTGAATAAAGAAAGACCTTTCAAATTAAAATAAGTTCTTGGCAAAAGAAAATCTAGTGATGTATTCCTAAAGTCTTTGTAATTTTGTAATGTGTTAGAAAAATGCATTAACAGCAGTTTCATTTGTGCTACATCATGTAATTAAATTAATAGAGTAAAGGCAAGCTAAACATTCTGACTATTAATACACAGACAATCGTGTACTACTTTTTCTCTTTCAAGAAATTTGGAAGTATCCGGGCGGATTTAATTGAACAAATGAGATTCAAACAAAGACTGAAAGTCATCCAAACCCTCGAAGATACTACAAAGCGCAATGTGGTCAGTACTGAAATAATGTTCTTTGCAAATAATAAGTTCAGTCAGTTTCTGAAGTTTAACTTAGCTTTTCAGTGAGACATGGATTTCAAATCTGTAACTGTTAATGTTGTGTTTTAAAGGTACGAACTATTGTGACAGAGACTTCTTTTACTATTGATGAACTGGAGGAACTATACGCGCTTTTCAAGGTAAAGCTAAGTGAAGATAAGATCATGTGCCTCCAGGAAGTGTAAATTTTCATTTTTGATGTGGGACTCTCTTTTCTAAGCATCAGGCCAAGTCTGTAAGTTATTATTGGGTATCTTGATATAACTTGAATTCACTTCTGTATTATTGATATACCAAAAAACCCTAAACTCAAGCAGATTTTAAAACATCGGGAAATGTTTAATTCACTAGTTGATTTGTCCATGGAAAAACATATATACTAATAAAAAAATAAAATCAAAAATTGGATAGAGGCTTTTGATCAGTCATCAGAAAATAAACATTTGTTTCTCTCTACCTGACCCAAGTTTTGAAATTTATCACAATTATTCTATTATCTCAGACAGTTAATACTTTTGTATCGCAATTCCTGATTTTTCCCATTGTTAATGCTTTAATGCTTTACATGGGAATTTAATGCCACAAAGTGATGTACAACCAACTTCGTATTGGTAGTACAGCAGTGCCATTAGATCCACAAATTCAAAGGTGAGCATGTAAATATGTTAGCTTCACCTTCATGCACAATGTGTTAAAAGAAATTACCTTCTTTCTCTGCTTTTTATAACAAGATATTTTTTTTTTAATATGATGAAGAATTTATTTCCTTTTACTTTCCCATCTGTAATGACAAGTACAGGTTGTCCAAATCCTGCAGTACCTTCTTTCAGTCTTCCATGAAATCAGTGAGAAAAAGTCAGACTGTCCTCCCTCGCTGATTGCTGTGCAGAGCTGGGATCTTTTTTTCTAAGCTTCTGAATTGTTTTGAATTAGATTCTGCCAAAATCAGCTACAGACCCTCCACTGACTTCAGTAAGACTGAAAGAATAGTACATTATTCAGTATTTTTGAGAATCTACAAAAAATATTTCAAATAAACAGCTATTTTCATATGATTAAAGATTAAATAAAGATTTCATGAGTCTTCTGACTTGACTGCATGATGAGGGTGCAGAGTGTGACTAAGCACAACAAGCCTGTGAAGTCACATCTCTGGCCAAAACAGTTTTTCATGTTTCGTTTGCCTGGGAGGCAGAAAAAGTTTTGCTTTATCTTTTTTTTTTTTTTTTTTTTTAATAGAGGGATGCTTTTTTTATGCTGGTTAGACAAGAAACCTCTTCCAGAAGTGGAAGGGCTAGATAAATGGAAATGCATCTGTTGTCTTGCATTGTTTTAAGAATGCATGTGGAAGAGTTGTTTGGAATTTTTTTTTTATCATGGAGAGTGATGAATTATTTATAGAAATGCAGACAATCTCGTGGTGTTTACCTTCTGTTCAGGCAGAACACCTGACAAGCTGCTACTGGGGAGGAAACAGCAACGCCACAGAGCGACACGACCCCAGCCTGCCTTACCTGGAGCAGTACCGCATTGACTTTGACCAGTTCAAAGGCATGTTCACCCTCCTCTTCCCCTGGGCATGTGGAACTCACTCAGATATATTGGCTGCCCGCTTGTTCAGGCTTCTGGATGAAAATGGAGATCTGCTCATCAATTTCCGTGAATTTGTCTCTGGACTGAGTAAGGAGAATCCACAGCACTTTCAAACTAACATGACAAACCAGTTTGTTTCTGTTCAGCTCATTTTATCATGCCTGTTACAGAGGTTCCCTCTCGGGTTTAGGCTGGTCTTAGTAGGTGAATCTACATTAGTTGGTGTATCACACTGGGAAAAGGACAACACGTGAACAGATCAGTTAGGATCTGAGAACTTCACTGACTGCTAACTCTCAGCACAAAAATTAACTGCAACATGGGTGCTTAATAGTCTATTTCCCCTAGGCACAGTTAGAGTGTGAGCTGTTGCTTCTGAAATCAGTAACCAAGACTGCAGAAAGCAGTTTGGAAGTACCCCGAAAAGGAAAAAGTGGAGGTGCAGGTCAGAGAGGGAGGCTGAACATTTTTAGTCTTGAAGAAGCAAGACTTCAGGACATGGAAGCTGACATCATGAGCCTCAAGATTAACATGAGGAAGCAAAGATGAGGCAGGAGCCGGCCACTCCTTTTTTAAATATAGCAGGAGCTGTTTGCTGTAAGTGACCAACATCTCACCATCTACCATTTATCATTTCATGGCAACCTGGAATTTCCCCCAGCTCTACATTTTGATCCTTTTTGAGAGTGAAAAGGTTTCCCAGTCTGGCTTCCAGCAACTCTTTGTAACAGTATGTATATGCATTAGGGCTCCAAATGCAGCCTTGCATTAAAACCTCTGCACAGAAGTAGTAGCACCTGTTCTCTTACAAGTGCAAAATAGCTGTGACAGTAAAACTGGCTGCACACCTCCCCTTCACACCCTCCAAAAAATTCCAATGCTTCCCATGATGCAGTGATTTATATCTGAGGTACTGTTTGCCAGGTAACACTCAATGGCCTTGAGGACCCAGGAATTAACTACTCTTCTGGTTTACTGGATGCTGTTAGTAATAGTCAAGCAGCTATTGACTGAGACAGTATGTTTTGGAACCAAGAGTGAGTAATAAGAACAAGGGCCATATTTGAGCACTGTGAACAGAAATGAATGTAAAATGCACAAATGTAGCTATAAGCCACATTCATTAATTGAAATCTTTAACAGGCAAAACAATCAAAAATGCTTATTCTGAAAACTTGTATTTTTCAGAAACTAAGCCCAGTGTGGTGTAATTTGAAAACTTTATTTTTTTCCCCCTAAAAAGTAAATCAACCCTGCTGACCCCTTTTTTTGTTCAGAAGCACGAGTGGTGGGAAAGACAATACAGTCAACAAAAGAACAATGGACTTGTTTGAGCATATTTCACCATGCCCCAGGACTTTTAATAATTCCTTTTCTTTTTCATTGTCCCTACAACAAATAGCTCAAGAACCTCCTACTTCAGGTGCCTCTAGGGCCTCAGCTAAGCAAAGATGGAATAACCTGGCATATTCTTTATATTTACTATGTGCCCTGTTACAATAATATAGTCCAAATACAGGAGTGGTTTGCCCAGTGAGTTGTGCTGCTCAGAAGAGGTTTTCAGCCTTGGCTAGGAGCTCTTTGGGTTATCCACTCTTGACAAAGCTCCCCTGCACTCTTGTAGCACACTGGATTATAGCATGACAGTTGTTGACTGCTCTTCCAAGTAAGCTACAGAGATCTCTGCATTGATTCAAAGTGGCCTCCTGTCTCCCATCATGTTTTTGCAATGCACTTTTCTCAGAGCACAAAGCTCTCCCACTTCTCCAGTGGCTGCTGCTGACTACAGTACTTTTCACACCCTCCTGTCAAAGTCAGTATCATGAAAGCTGTGTCTTGCAAGTAGTACCTGAGTGTATTTTTTATTTTTGCAAACAGGTTTTTTTCAACTACAGAATGCAGGAGGATATTCAAAAAGCAAAGTGGTAACCTCACCACTTCTTCAAGCCTTTCAGGGGCAGGATCACCTCCCTTGTCCTGCTTGCAATGCTTTTCCTAATTTTAAGCAAAAAGGAAAAGGGACGCATTAGGAGGAAGGAAACTTGTACATCAGGAAGCACACAAAAATTTATCTCAAATAGTAGCTATGGGATCTTTTTCAGTTCTCTTCATATCTGGGGACAGAGAGAGGAATAAGCCTATATGTGTCACACTGTGCCCTGAATCAAAAAAAATTGCAGTTCTCTGTTGAAGGAGGTTGCAGAAGTGTAGCCCATTCTGTCCTTTGATTATTTCATGTTGCCTTTACCAGAAGAGAATGCATTTTCTGCATGGTGTGATACACCAGACAGGAACATAATGAGGTTTTGTGCTTAAAAAGGACCATGTTGAAAGCATAATGGCTAATGTAGATGTTCTCAAATTTTTGGCCCAACATCTGTATTTGTTGGAGTGTTAAGCTTTACAACAGACTGTGCTTGTCAGTATTTGCCACACCACACTCTGTAGTTTGCATAGCAGAGGTAAGATGGCACAGTCACCTATAAGGTAAAATAAATCTCTGCACAATCTGATTATTGAAAGTTAATTCATTTATTTATGGATGGCATGTGACAAATGAGATTTTTGAAAAATTCTGATTATCTGTTATTTTGTTACTTTAAAATTAACTACTGTCCATTTAATTAATTGGAAGGAGGGGCTTCAATAGAGTTCTTGAATTTCATACAGCTAATTCTAGTGTAGTCCAGAAATAAATGGGGTTGATGTGGAAAAATCAATAGAAAGTATTGCATGAAATCAGTTTAGCCCATGGCTAAGCTATGATAAATCCTGTGTACTTGAATTTATCTTTTTTTTTTTTTTCTTGTAAATATATTACTGCTCTGAGACATGTGATGTTGTTATTGGATTCTCAGATCAAAAAGTCTTCACAAAAGAGGTCTTGTTAAGTTCCAGCTGGAGGCCCTTCTGCATGATAATGCCATAACCATAGACCCAAGATTGAAGTATGAAATTTGGGTAGATTTGTCTGTGTTCTCATACTGTTTTTACTATATGATCTTAGGAGTCAAGTGACTGCCTTATGATCTTGAGCTGTAAAATACTTCCCAGAGTGAATGTTGCAGCTTCTAAAACAAAATATTGTGGCAGTAACAAATAAAATGGCACAGAATGCTGACTAGTAATGCACTACTGCATGTAATGTTGTTTAGGTGCAGCGTGCCATGGAGATCTTACAGAGAAGCTGAAGCTGCTGTATAAAATGCATGTTTTGCCTGGTAAGTAAATGATATTAAAATAGCTCTTGTTTTGATGAGAACAGAAATTTGGAGCAGAGTTGTTTATGACTGGTATTCCCAATTAAAAATTAATTTGCAGGAATTATTGTAGCTGTTTATGCAGCAGTAAAATATGGAAGCTTCTACTCTAACCAGAGAATTGGAAAGTCTGAAAGCACACTCACAGCCCTCAGTTGCTCCCTCCACAAACATAAATGTCTCTTGCCTGTTAAGCTGGGGCTGGTGATATCCTCCAGGCATAAATCCAGTGTTCTTCAGCATATGTTACTAAAATCTATTTAAGGGTCTGAAAATTAAGCTAATTTGAAATGTTCCCGCGTGTCCTGGCTCCTCATTTCTGTCCCCAGGCTTTCTTCTTGGTTTCCCATCTGGGCTGACACAACTGCTTGCAGAGGGAAGCTCCAGATTGTTTCATAGATATGTTTTCCAGGGAACTGTACAAACCTGGACTCAGCTAAGTGAGAGAAGCAGTTAAGGGTGGAGAGGGGATGAAAACACCTTAGAACAGTTCTGCAAATGCTATACTGGAACTGTGTTCTCTCTGGCTTGTTGCACATATGCCATAAAGAACCTACTGCTGTCCTCACTGGACTTGCACTTTAAGAACATTGCTTGGGTAGTTTAATTCTTGTGCACATTTACATGCTGTGGTAAACATATCCAAAAACTTGGAGAGGACATTCACCTCTCATTGCTTTGAACATTGCTGGTTGCTGCTCCCAGCTACAGCTTTGCTTGGAGGTAGGCCTGAGTGAGTCAGTAATTCAACTGGGAAAAAATACTTTAAATACTTCTAAAAAATACTTAAAATTAAAAAGAAATTAAACTATTATAAAAAAATATTATTTTAAGAATGCAGCTTATCATACCTGGGGACTGGTAAGCTCATACCAAATGATGCTTCCATGTAGGAAAGAGATCACACTCTGCTTAGGACACACTGAGCTGCACAGAAGAAAGTAATGGAAGTAGGCATGGGAAGGTGGGTAAGCCAGCTTCTGAAAGCAAACAGCTCCTTGTGAGACAGTGTTGGATATTGGGAAGGAGACAATTCAGGTCCAGTTGTTCATCTCCTGTGAGTTAAAAAGAGATGATCGCATGATCCCTAGCCCATCACACCCTCATACTTTACTTCTAGAAACTGACTAAACACATTCTAAATGTATTAATGGAAATATTTTTCAGTTTTTAATTAAAGGATGGAATTTTTAATGAAATAATCTTCCTGTGTTGCTTAGATCCATCCCCTGAGCAAGAAGAACCAGACTCTGCTTTTGAAGCTACTCAATACTTTTTTGAGGACATCACACCAGAATGTACACATGGTAGGCATCTTTGTCTTGGGCATGACCAGATGAGGCATTTCAGTCAACATGTCTTTTTAGATAGCTACTTTTTAATTGGATTAAACTTTGTTAGCAAAGTATTCCCTGTAAAAAAAGTATGAAGCATTTGTATATGTGTTGATATCTGTAGAGGTACAGGCATGTGTACTCTAAGAGTCCCCCTGAATTGTGCATTGCAGGAGTACTTGCAGAATAATGCTCTAAGTGTGTTATAGCAGAAGTAATTTTGTGGAGAATAAGAATAAATAGATTGACTTTCAAGATGTATTTGGATCAGAACTTAAAACATTCTGAAAAACCTAGAGCAACAGGTACGTCAAAATGTAGTTCAGCAGTTTGAAGTCATATGTGCCCTAATGAGATCCAGCATCTCATCACTTCTGCTTTAAATGGTTTTCTCTTTCTTGTGATACTTGATGTGAAGTTTCTTTCTGATTCAAGAAAAATATAATCCATCCTTCATGTTATAAGTGGGATGAAAGTTGTTTGAAAATACAGGTAAGAGTTAATAGTCTAGAAATGGCAATTTCAGATCCTGAGAGGCAAAAGAAGATGCACTAGTATAATCACCAAACATATATCATGCTAGGGGATGTGTTGTGTTAGCACAGGTTAATCATTGCACTACATGGACAAAACCTAAGTTTGTTCCAACCTCACTAGTGATATTATAAATTAAATGGAATTTATAGGCAGGTTTAAGAATAAGCAAAAATCATCATTTATTCCTGTAATTTTTACTCTGCTTTTTTTTGCAGAGTTTTTAAATATTTGTAAACATTTGGTTATTTTACACTGTACGCGTGAAAACAATGTCTGATTCTAAATCCACACTGATATCTCTCTCTCCCCCTGCCCCTCCACTTCCTAGTTGTTGGCCTAGACAGCAGAAACAAACATGGAGTAGATGATGGGTTTGTTACAGTGAATCTGAAAACAGATAAAGGTATGCTTGCTGTCTCCATGTGAATTACATCTTTCATTTAATGTAAAGATGCTCCTTTTGAAAATGGGGAATAAAGGTAATAATTTAAGGTTTCTTCATGGACTTTTTCCTCCATCTCTGGATAATTTGTTGGCAATAGGCAAGAAGAGCTCACAAGAGAGTCGAACTTATATGAGAATGTGGAGCCAAGAGAATAAATCCAAAGCAAAAAACACAAAGGACTTGCCCAAGCTGAACCAGGTACTTCTGCTGACACTTACTTTTCATTAAATTTAAACTTTCTTCACATATCTATAGATATTCAATGTATTAACACTGAACAAATGTTTTATTTTGAGCAGATACTTTTTTTACCAGAGTAGCAGTCAGCAGAAATTTATTGTTTACAAAATACTTTAACTGGTATTCAGCTCCCAAAACATCCTAAAAATGAGATACACACATATAGGAATGGTAAAACATATTGTTTTGATCTCTAGACAAAGGATGTGACACTGAATATCACCAGCCAGCTCCTAATGTCTAATAAGCATAACCTGAAAGTAGTATTTTATGTTTTGTAATTTGTACTGCTAGTCTCAGTGCCCTTAGATCCACAGCTGCTAAGGAGGAGGAGACCCACTGGGATAGTTGTTTCCTCCAGAGCATGTAGGGAAGGTTTATTTCCTATAGAACACTGATTCTTAGTTAAGATAGTCCTGAGCAAATCTTCTTATTTAATTAATCAGTTTTGAATTTCAAAAGACTTGTATCCAACTCCTGTCAGCTAAGGAGTGCTGCAGGCCTTAATTTTTCATAACTTCGCATCAGTTTTAGCAAACCCTTAGTTATACTTAGCATCATTCCTACAAGAAAATCCACCAAAATGAATGCAGTGTCTACTGCTCACCCTCTGTTGCCCTCCTGTGGCTTTAGAGAATTGTGTTTGTGATATGTTGTACAAAACATCCAATAATTTATTCTAAATACCTTTGAGACACACAGCATATCTGACTGCCCAGTCATAGAAAATGCTTCCTAGACCACTCCTGGGTTATTTCAAATTTCACTTTAGTCACATAAACTCTTGTGTCCTGCCTCAGTCCCAGACTTTGAAAACTGATTTGGAAGATGTCAGCATGATTTTTTCCTGCTCTTGTTAATGTTCCCTCCCCCTGTGTTTAGGGGCAGTTCATTGAGCTGTGCAAGACAATGTACAACATGTTCAGTGAAGACCCCAATGAGCAGGACCTGTACCATGCTACAGCTGCTGTAACGAGCTTGCTCCTGGAGATTGGGGAGGTTGGAAAGCTCTTCAGCGTGCAGCCCCCCAGTGACACAGACAGCAGCAACAACTACAGCAAAGCCATTCAGAGTGAGCTGTTCCAGAAGAAAGAGCACCATCAGTACCCCCTGGCACAGGACAAGGCGTTCCAGAACAGCCTTGTGGCCAGTGAGGAGGAGGCCACTGGCACTGACAGTGCCCTGGGAATGCAGATGGAAGATATTAAGCTGGAAGACTCTTCTCCTAGGGACAATGGAGTCTGTTCTTCCATGCTCATTTCCGATGATGACACGAAAGATGACAGTTCCATGTCCTCCTACTCAGTGCTGAGCGCAGGCTCACATGAGGAGGAGAAGCTGC
This sequence comes from Parus major, assembly GCF_001522545.3. Classification (NCBI taxonomy): domain Eukaryota; kingdom Metazoa; phylum Chordata; class Aves; order Passeriformes; family Paridae; genus Parus; species Parus major. The sequence goes on along the minus strand of NC_031771.1, from coordinate 8,458,482 downwards.
ACTGCGAGGACATTGGGGAAGACACAGTTCTAGTGCGGAGCAACCACACTCCTGCCCTCCACAGGAGCACAAGCATTGACAGGGACTGGGCCATTACCTTTGAACAATTTTTAGCCTCCCTTTTGACTGAGCCAGCACTGGTCAGATACTTTGACAAGCCTGTGTCCATGATGGCTAGGATTACTAATGCTAAAAACATCAGGATGAGGGGTAAACCAATAACCTCAGCCAGTGACTATGAAATCTCTACTATGTCGGGATAAAAGGCAATCAGGTTTTTAATTTCATTTTTTCTTTTTATTCTCTATTTATTAGTACCTGGCAGAGGCCCTGGTATTTTCAAAACATAGTTGTTTTCACTAATGTGAAAATGTTGAGGTGCAAACATAACTATCTTCAAGTATAATCACTCTTTCTGTGGGAAATGTTACACATGCAAATTTTATTCAAAATACAGAAAAAAAATTACGCTTGTCAGTGAAGTGTGTGTATTATTAATATTGCTGTCAGTGTATAATGGTAAAGATTAGTTCTTAATTTCTAAATGTAAACTTAATGCCAATATTGATGTGCATTTTAAAAATAGACATACATAGAGATCTGATGCTTGGGGAAAAAAAAAATAACAAAATAGGAAGAACCTAAAATTTAAAGGGACACTGTCAACTTGAAAAGGGCCTCAGGTAAAAATAAGTTCCAGGCAACATCCTTGAAGCATCATTTTATTTCATATTTTTTTTCCAAAGACGCTTTGAACATATGATTTGATTTTACCTTTCTGAATATATGAAAGACCACTTCAGTGATGCCTGCCTGGCTCCTGACTTCCTCTGCCTGAGACTGGTATGCTCAAGTGAAAGTGAAAAGTCCATCCCAACCTAGCTGCCACATTAGCAAATGTGGATACATGTGATGGTTTCTGCCCATTTGCCTTTCCCTGAGTTCAGCAGAAAGAAAGCCCTTTCCCAGCTGCAGCCATCAAAGGAAGATCTCCAGCATTACCCTGCCCAGGGCTGTGTTCCTAACCAGTGGACTTGGAAGCTTTGCTGGTGTTCTCCAAAGACAGTGTGTGCAGGTCCCAGAACAGATTGGTAGAGTCTCTTTTCAAAATTTGAAGTCTGTTTTTAAAAGCTTAGGAAAAAAAAAAAGTATATATATATATCTACTTCTGAGGCTGGATCTACAGCAAATATAGCTTAGTTCTCAAAACTAACCGTTACCACCAACCTATTATATGCTTGTTAGATTAAAAAAATAAAAGCCTGTATTGCATAAGTCTTTATTTACTGCAGTGTAAAGCAGCAGTAATGAAAAAAATCTGCAAGATAATGTAACTGAATGTTTAAATCATACTGAGAACACTGTCACTTTATATGAAATGACTAGTATCCTGTATTGACTAACTGAATAATACGTTAAAATGGAAACTGGAGCACCTGCACTTTGAATCCTTGCTTTTTTTTATACAGATATTTAGGATTTTTTTAAAAATTTTGTTAGCTGTTTTTTAATTCATATTTGTTTGTTTCAGGACCATGCCTACATGCCTAATCTTTATTTGCTGTTTTGAGAATATTTTCTGTAGAATACCATTGATTTTTTTATACTCCTGGATAATACTGCATCCATGTAACTTGCAGATTTTTTTAGCACAAGCTATGTTGGATTCTTTTTTTTTTAAAAGAATGCTTTTAAACTGTCAGATGAAGTGGTTTTTAACCACAAATAGGTAATGTGAACAAATAAAGTACACTCTGCACAGATTTTGATTTTTAACTATTAAAGTCATGCTAGAGGGAAAATGAGGTGGTTGTGCTTTATTACACAGACAAATGTTAGTATGTCTACTGGTACTGGTATGAAAAAGCACTGTAGTCTTTCTGCTGTGACTGGATGAGTTTACATATGTATCAAATAATTATATTAATTTGAAGCTATAATCACCATTTTGAATACTATTGCTTTTAATTTAAGATACCAAGGACAGAGTGGGGTGCTTTATTATAATGTCTGGTAGCTGAATAAGCTGTCATAGAAGTCTTCAGCTTCATTAGGTGGACTACTGACCTTTTTAAGTCTGCAGATCCCTAAAATATTTCTCTTTTAGGTGTCTGTTATGTTAAAGTGAATTTAAGCCTATCAGCAAGCTTACACACACCCCTAGAGACACACAGGACACAAAACTCCAAAACATTTATCTTTGAAGGGCTTGTCAGCTTTCTTCCCACCCCACCCACATGGCTGGGGATGCAACAGCTGACAAGAATTACCTTGCTGTTCAGGCACCTGCAACAAGAAGAGGCATCCACAAGTGGATCTCTGGTGTTACATGAGCCCATTTGCAACTTTTTTTTGTTTTGGTCTAGTAGCCTTCCTTACCTTCCTGATCACATCAGCAAAGCTCTCAAGTGTGAGCCAGGTCCTCTTTAAGAGCAGCATTGCTATAGGTAGCAGCTAGGTGAGCTGATCTTTCCCAGGTTTGTTTGGATGAGGCTGCTCACTTGATCAGGACCACCTACCTGGCAGTTGCCTATTTGATGACAAGATCTACTGTGCCCTTTCCTTTAGTAGCTGTGTGGGAGCTGGTGAACAGAAAGCTACACAAGAATTCAACTGACCAGCATACAGTGGTGTGAAACTTTTGGGAAAATATAAGTATTTTTAAAGGCTTACTGTATTGTGCAGGTGTGCTACACATAAAGTGAGTATGGCTTCAGAAGTACCTATGTCTTACACTTTTTGTGCTTAGATTCAGTCTATTCTGTGAATTGTAGAGTTCGTTTGAGAGCTGCTATTTTAGAACTTTTTTTATAGGTTATGTTATCTAGAACTTTCACTACAAAAAAAGAAAAAACTGAAGGATATTTCTGCATGGCTTTTTTTTCCAGTCTGTCTTTCAGCTTAATCAGAAGCTGTTAACACCTGGAAGTTCTGTGGCACTTACATCCTTCATTGTAGCATCTTACAGTGAATTCTAGGGGTTACAGCTGAGGGTTGAGACTTGCAAATGTTTGTGTTATACAAGTCATGTCACACAGATAAGAAGGTCATTATGTGACTTATTAAACCTGGAAAAATGACATCAAAACTGTTATAAAGAGAAAAGCACTTACATAAGAAGAAGAAGAAGAAGAAGAAGATTCTTACATAATAATGGTGGAGCTTCTATTACAGTAGAAATCAGGTGTTGTGTCATAAATTCAGATGGTGGAGAATGGTGTGGGATATATGGTGTGGCATGTAAGGAACTGTGGGAGAGAACAGGAGCAGCCTGAAAGCAGTTGGTCAGGCAAAGAGATGGTGCTTTTGCTTGGAAGGCTGTGCAGCCAGGTCTGGTACTGAGCATGGTACTGAGCCAGATATACTGAGCATGGTGTCAAGAGATTTGGAATATCCCTTTGGTCAGTTGGGATCACCTGTCCAACCTGGGTCTCCTTCCACTCTCCCAGGCACCCCCAGCTTCCTCCAGTGTGGCAGCTCAAAAAGCAGAAAAGGTCTTTGCTCTTTGTAAGCCCTGCTCAGCAGTAACAAAAACATCTCTGTATTATCAACCCTGTGTAGAGCACAAATCCAAAACACAGTCCCAATACCAGCCCCTGGGAAGAAAATTAAATCTACCCCAGCCAAAACTGCCACGATTTAAAATGCTGATTTATTCAATAGTAAAGCCAGAAATTGGCCTGATAGCAAATAATAACAAAACAAAAATGTAGCAGTGAACATTACACTGGAAAATGGTTAATAATAGAAAATTGCAACATGTATTGATAGCAACAGCATCACTGCGCAAGAATGGCATAGAGCTGGGAATGCAAGCTGTGAAATAACAGCTTAGTCAGTCTTAACAGCAGTGCAAGGTGTTCCTGATAAATGGTGGCAGATACCTCAAAAGACAATTAAGCTCCAGTTCTTCTTTTCCTGTGGTACTCAAGATCTCTGTTTTCTAAAATAACATATTTCCATAACTGATCAGCCTGGCATTTGGAGTTTGGAGGACTGGGATGCTCCTGTAGTGGCAGGGCCTGTTCTGTGATTCTGCAGAAATAAAAAATTGCTACAGATGAGATCTTCTAGTTCTCATGGAATGGCACTTTGGTACATTAATAGAAGCATTTGTTCTCCAGAATTCAGGAGAAGAAACAAAAGCTGCCTGAGAGATACAAATAAATAGAAAAATCCCAAGCAAATTATTTAACATCACTTGTATGAAGGCATGCCAAAAGATACAGTCTGAAAAAAAGTAACAAACCATCAACGCTTGAGGGTTTCTCTTTCTCCAGAGTTGTTCTCCAGCTTTTAAATTTCTTTCCTCCTGAACAAAAACACTCAAAACACTCACATTTTGAGTGGCCTCTGAGAGTTAACTTACAGGACCTTCAAATAAAATTATTGTTGCAGGGGTTTTTGGGTTTTGGGTTTGATTGGGTTTTTTTTGTGTTGTGGATTTATTTTTCTTTTTTTGGCATGTTTGTTTTCTTTAAAGCTTAAGACAGAGCTCCTTTTCAAGTGAGGATTTTAAAAGCAACTGAAATGAAGCAGTAATAAACCAGTAGCACTTACAGCAGAGTACATCTGCTTAACAGTCAAGAACCAAGGACCTCTAAACAAGCTGGAGGCAAGTCAGGAGGATGGCGGAAAGAATAAATTAGGATAAAGCCTGCACTCATATCCCAGTGCAGGCGCATGAAACTGAAAATTGTTACATTTTCTAGCAGGCCAAAGACAAGACTGTTGACATTATTTTGGAATAAAGTATTCTTTATTTGCAACCATTGTAAACATCTCTATTACACAGACATCACAGTATACATTATTGCTTTTATATTGTGGTAAACAGGAATTCTATCAATATGCAGCTATCTAAGCACAGTGTCATAAGAAGAAACTGCCCACAAGTTGTCTTGGGCTGAGTTGTTCTTAATTCCCTAGAGAAAGACAGTATCTAGACTGGCACAAGAAACATCAGTCCAAAGATGGATCACCATGGTACTACAGCAACACAAACAGTAATGACAGAAGGAAACCACACGTTACATCTTCACCACACATCACTAGCAGTATTGTCAAGGATACTGACTGCTCAACTCCCACCTAACTAAACACAAACATTTTCTTCATAATTCCTAAAGCAAGGCTCTAAGTAATTTCTTATGTGAAATTTTATTTAAATTCCAGGACAGAAAATCTGGAAAACCAATGGGGCTGTGTGTGTGTGTTTAATTTTTGTTTGCATTTTTGTTTTGTTTTGTTTTTCAAGGACTGAAAGTCCAAAACTATTTACCTGGGGTGTTTGAATTGGCCCCTTTTACTATTGCCCTTTAGGACAAAATGCCCTATTCTTTACATGGCTGTATCAGATGACAGAAGCACAACCAGTTTAAAAACACAGTTTCTTTTTTCCTATGTAGCACTGTCTTCAGATGGCTTTCCTATCAAGTTAGCTGCTTCTGAAGCAATGTGTTTACTTAGTGAAAGACTAGATTTTACATTTGCTTGTAGGAAACCCCTGCTTATCTTGAGATTAATTTGTTCATAGAGTGGCATCATGTTTCAAGCACACACTAAGGAACAAAAGTGAAGGTAGCTTGTTGAACATTTGCTACAGGAACAACAAATTTAGAGAACTACCTTGTCTCCAGGTTTTTTTTAATACCATTGCATACATGCTTTCACATAGTCAATGTTTTAAAGAGGCATCAAGTTACAAAACTAGCAGCACTTGCAAGTTCTATTAAGACTATGTATTTAAAATATTATAGTTCATGAATAATAATTTACTAAGGTTTTTAAGACTTTTAGAATAACCTGTGAGCAACAAATTCTGATGTTAAAGATTGTATCAACTTGCAGAAAAGTGACCAACCTCTATTTCCTGTCTTCCACAACCTTAAGATTGTCACCCTACAACAGTTCGCATAAAATACCACCGACTAGTAAAGCCTTGTTCTTGCCTTCTCTAAACACAATTTTACCTATTTCAATACATTTTCTAGCTACCACTGCAATACAGCTAACCTACTAAGGGTGCAAACAGGGACACCCAATACTAGTCTACATACAGTGAGTGACTCCTAGACAGAATTACTGGGCTAGTTGATGATACAAAACCACATGCAAATTCTAACTGTTTCCTGGGAAGGTGCACTGGAGCCTAACATAAACATTCACCTAAATTACTACATGCAAACTAATGTATTCCCTTATGTCTCACTCATCTGAGGATGACTGGGTTTACTTTTTCTCCTTGTATACTGCCACAGTTTACTTCCAGATCACTCACTGATTTAAGGAAAAAAACTAGCAAATATGCATCTTACTAAAAGCTTGAACTACATTTGACACTAAAACATCTCAGGTGTATAATAGGAACGCTGAGACTCTATGGTGGGGCTTTAGAAGCCTCAGCAACAGTTGAATGTCAGTCTCCTGATGAACAAGGAGCCCAGTGAAAGTTTCAATGCTAGAAAGACAAGGTTGTAGATTACTTTTGCAACTGTAGCAAAAAGAAAAGCTTTCAGGCACAGCTCAGAGGAGCCATTAGAGATGACTCAAACAATTTTGTTAGTAGCTGGCAGGCAGCAGATGAAAACAAATAGGATCTCCTTTGCTGCTGCAGAACATAATTGGGGTCACTTCTGGAATTCAAAAAGTCAGCTGTGTGTCGCTTGTAAAGGAGATCTACAAGCAGTAGAGAAAATTATTAACGAAGACAATCTCAACAGAAGATGGGGCTAGAAAATAACCACTTGGGTCACTGGGAAGGAGTCCGCTTTCCACTTCCTTTGTTGGATTTTTGGCATGTCCAGTGTCTGCAAGGCTCAGAGAGAGCTCCACCACAGGACCTGAATCATAAAATGCTCTCCACAGGACCTTAGCTCTTCAGTGGTGAGTATTCCAGGATCCATATATGGGGGAGTAGCAAAAGAACTGGACCTCCCATTGTCAGTTTGAATCTGCTGGTCAGTTCAGCTGTTCAGTTTACAAACCAGGGCAAACCACAAATACTCTCCCTATGCACATCTTCATGGTGGGTTTTTTGTTGTTGTTGTTGTTTTTTGGGTTTTGTTTTATATCGGTGGAACAGCATCAAGCCAACTCAGGTGAGATTGAATCCTTCCCACCCTGAATACATTTAACATATCTGTACCTAAGGTATAAAAGAAAGAGAACTGTGCTACCTCATATACATGTACTGTGTACCCTGATCAGGAGCTTCCCCACCAGCAAGAGATCCCCAGCATTTAAGGGATCAAGAGGACAAGGGTGGATGCAGTGCAACAAGTCACTATTGACACAATACAGACTCACAGAATTACTGGGGTGGGAAGGCACCTCTGGGATCACAAAGTCCAATCCCTTGCCTTTAAAGCAGGGTCCCTCAAAGAAGGCTGCTTAGGGCCATGTCCAGGTGGATTTTGATGATCTCTAAGAAATGCAGTATTACAAATTATATTTCATGTTTATGTAGTGTTACAACACTCATTACAAAGTGGGGGGGGGGGGGGGGTTGTTTATTTTTTATATTTCTTTATTTTGCCTCATGCTTGCATTAATTGTGTTCAATGCTTATACTCTTCAGGAATCTCTTCTCGAGTAGTCATTGACTAGAAATTAACTAGTTTACCTGAGATTATTAAAACAAATATGGAAGCTTGAATCAGCATACAAATTTTGTGCTACTGAGCTATTTAGATATATGGTGAAAAAATCTTTCTCAAATTACTCAGGTTCCTAAGGCTGTGATCTAGTTAGAAGAATCAAAATTTAAAAACTGATTGAAAAGAGCAGAAGGCACTTATTTAATAGAAGGTCTTAGAAAAGAAAGTGATGGTCATACCAAATCCATTTAAAGTTGCTCTAAGCAATAATTAAGTCACAATACAGACATGAAGTTCTGTCTATCAGATTGTCTGAGGATGGAAAGACTAAGGAACTCGTCCAAGTTGCACCCCTTCCATGGAAAATACATCTTTTTTAGACTTGTACTCTGATGTGAATTTATTTTTACAAGATAAAGACTGCAGCTGCAATAAAGGGGTTTTTTTTAAGTTTATGAAAGGGCCAAAGTAGATCTGTAGTACCTCCCACTAAGAATACCCCCTTAGCTGCTACAAGAAAGGGCTGACAAATTCCAAGTCAATCATCATAAGCATTTGAAGTCAGATTAGAAAGAATCAAAAGTTTTTACAACAGGAATACTTTTAGAAAGAGTAGCTTTAGCCTGAGGATCTTATCCTCATGCTGATGACATATGGTTCTTTTTGTTTGTTTGCAAACTAAACTTCTTCCAAGCACAGGAACTGGCTGGTACAAATCCATGGATAAGCTTCCTTATCCAGAAGTAATTTCTAATGAGTACATCAATATGCTGATGGATTAAGCCTTCTCTCCAAAATTATAAACAAATAATAAGTCTCCTTTGAGTACCTCTTAATTACAAATAAATTTAACATTGTTGAGTGATCAATGACATATAAAGGAACAAGAACACAAAAAATCTAGAAGCACAATAATTTCAACTAAAGAGCTCAACTTCAACTGTTATGTTAAAAGGCTGGAATTTAAATTCAAATTTGAAAAGCTGAACTTAAACTGTCTTTTAAAAGACCATTAACAGTCAAACCCATTAATAGAAAATATGAAAAAGCATAAATATCTGCTTCACATTCCTGCACCAAGAAGTATAAAAGAAAATGTGAAAAAAGTAAAGCAATCTAGAGGTTCTTGAGATTTGTGGGCTGTTTTTTGTGTTGGTTTGTTGGTTGTGTTTTGTTTCACTTCCTTTTCAAAAAGCTGTCCCTTTGGAGAATAGCATAAAAATACCTGTAAACAGAGGTTGATTGTCCAAGCTTTCTTAACTGAATTTTGCTATTTTTTTTTTTAATGTAAAAAACCAGTTCCATTGTTAGACAGTTTTTGGTGAAACACACAAAACTTCCATCCAAATGCATCATTCAATTTTTGATGCAGAACCTCATATACTGCAGAGGAATTAAGGTTTCTTTGTACATTGTAAGGTCAGTACCACATTGTAATCCAGTAGAAGTCCCTTAATTTTTTCATGGAATTTCTCTCTGTATTGGTTGAAGTGCATAATGCTTTCTGGTTCTTCTTCAAACCAGAACTTGTCAAACTCATAAACTAGATAACCTGTGAAGAAAATAAAACATAGATCTGCAAAAATTACCTCCACAATTTCATGCCTTGATCTAGCCACTCCTAGAATGAAGCTTTGGACTCTCTTCAACCCCTTAAAACAAGGACTGTCCCATCCCAGTCTACAGCAAGCTTTTGGATGCTGTGATAATGAATAAAAAAATAAACCTGCAAATATTCAGTTTTAAGACTGGAATATCTAAAATATAGAAAGCCAGAGAAATTATCCTTAAATGTACATTTCTGCAGCACAATGTTTAAGCAGCAGGTACATTTCCAATACCTGATGCAGAAGACAAACAGCTTGCTCTGGCTAATGCGAAAAGAGATGAACTCCAAAGAGCACTCCAAAGAACCCAAGCTCTACGTTGTGGCCTACCCTGAGTTGTCCGTACTAGAGAAGCCATAGATACTTACAGTAAAACTGATGGAAGTGCTTCATCTGTGGCAACCCAGAGACCATGTTGTAGAGATAAGCCTTTAAAGCACCGTTCTTGAGCAAGCTGTATGCCATCTCTGTCAGATTGATCCCAACTATAGCATAGGAATATCTGCAACACGAATCATGGTTTTACATTATGGATTGAAACACTTAAAGGCTTCCCTCTGCTTTAGGATAGCTGTGATATCCATAATATTAGGATTAGGATATTAGGATATCCTAAAGCACACTCTACTTTAGGATAGCTGTGATAATTGAATTTTTTCCTATAATACCTGTTGATGAGCTGATTCCAATCTACAGACCTGGTGCATCCAACCATGTAAAAGTTATTGTAATATTGAGATGGCAAAGCTAATCAACACTGACTTCAACTTGTTAATTTGAAATCCTTAAATCTGCTGAAATATTAAAAATTGGATGTGAAAAAAATTGTTGCAGTGTAAATGCAACAGCTATTTCAACCTGTTGTTCAAGCTGAAAGAATCTGGTTTTCTTTTACATAGTATAAAAAGCATTATAACAGAAATTCTTAAACAACAACTACAGTTTGTGGAGGAAGGAAAAGTAAAAATAAATCTGTGCCAATGATATAGTTAAGTAGTTGAGAAAAATTCTCACATATCCTGTTCATGACAGAGCTGGGTAAAGTTATTTACAATCAAAGTCATGAAGGGCTCCTGTTTTTTGATAAGTCATCAAGTTAACTAGGGACTAGATTATTATATCTGACTGGTTTGAGAGTGTACTTCCCTGTAAAATTAGGTGAATGTCTAAATATGTGAAGTTTTCAAAAACAAATTTAAAATTGTACAACAACAAAACACCTGTTTGTAAATACTTTTTACAGAGCAGAAACCTAGATGACGAAAAAAAGGACCTTAAGAGGTAATCTATATTATCCCAACACAGGATCAGTAAGAAGGTAAAAAATAAGTATGAATTTTAAAATCTAATCTATTACAAATAAAATTAACTAAAATATTAAAGGTGTTTACTTGTTAAATAATGATATTTTGCCCCAACATTTTTGCCCCAACAAATCCATTCTGAAAAGAAAAAAAAAAAAAAAAAGCTGCACTCACTTTCCAGCTAGAAATTGCCTTCTGTGTTTGGTTTCTCACACCTTTCTATTTTGACCCTGTTTTCATTCTTTAATGGAAATAACACACATTTATTTTCCTCTTTACTTTCTGGGCACATTTAGCAGTCTTCATTTAAGTTCTTACACAGAAGCAGCCAGAAAAATATTCTAGAGTGACTTACCCCAGCTTTGGGTGATTTGACCGAGAAAGGATATGACGAGCTTCATTGGTGTAATGCTTACTAAAATACCTGGCAGTGTAAAATATTATTTTAAATTCTTTGAAAAAAAATACTGCATCAATGTCAATATTAATATCTGTAGCTTTAAACTAAAGGTGAAAATAGACTGTAACTGGAAAATGGCACAAAATGAAAACCAAGGAAAAGGTAGCAAATTAAATTATATTCACCATGAAGTAATACTGTAAAAAAAAATAAATCATTGTGATCTGAACATCAAATATGAAGTTCAACCTAGCTGAAAAGTTAGCTTATCAAAGATACGTAAACTTGTCTATTTTTCATTACAGTAGGAATTTTTACATTCAGTAATTTTTAAAGCTTTTGACAAGTTAGGTACAACCTACCAATTCTATCATAAGGCAACAAAAAATAAGGTGTCTTGGGCAAATTTCTATCCCTTCCATCACTTCTTACCCAACCACATCACGTGTTTACAATGTGCAGCCACTAGAAATTTTGAACATACTGCTTTCTATTTGCTTCCAATCAGTTTTTATTAGAAACAGCATTAGCTACGGAAAATACAGATACTGAAAATTTGTTACAAAAGGAATTAAATACTTTTTTTCACTTACACCAGATTCACTAAGCCCAGCAGCCCCATCCCTCTGAAGTCTGTTTTAGGATCATCGCCTTGGAAGCCGATGTCACACCACTGTTTGCTGATTCTGGCCTTCAGATTCTCGTGAGGCATCAGCAAATTCCAGAGCTGCACAAATATACTTCCATGTTATGGTGCTCAAGTATTCCAAGTCACATAATTCAGAACACTTGCTCCTGCACACTAGAAACCATTCACCAAGGAACAAGTACAATCTGCATGCTACTCTTTTCTGTTGGTGGCAATCTGGAGTCTGCTACATTGGCTCACTTCAGCAATTATGAAAATTATTACATTTAACATTAAATGTGGTCATTTCCCTTCACACAGACAAAGATGCTGTAAGAATACCAAAGAAACCGAGACTTGTTTCACCTCAGAAATTAATTTATGCATCATTTTGTAATAGGACAGCTACAAACTGAAATACAAATTCCCAGTGAATAATCATTTAGCATGTCAGTGTTGGGGCTTCCACAGCAAACTGAGATATGAAGAGCTAAGAAAGTAATTTTCATCTTCCAGCATCAAACTATCTTCCGTGACATTGACTGGGATGCAGTAATAAGAAGAAATTAGTGTCTTTTTTTTTTCAGTTTAGTAATTGAAGAATGCAAAGAATTAGAATTAGAATTGAATCTGCAAAGTTAGACATGTGCACAAGGCTATATATCTTTTTAGTAGTGATTCTTCAGTGATGCATCAAAAATCTATTTTTCTAATTATATACTGTTGTTATATCTGATTTCACACTAAATAATTCCATTGCAAGTTACTCTACTTTACTTTTTTCTTTCTTTAAGGTTTTATATTAATGTGTCATTTCTATTATGGCTTTGCAATTTTTAAGTAGAAAAGAGCTTTAAATAGACCAGCTGGTAAGAATGCTACCAATAAGCTCTTTCAAGGTGTTTGACTTGTAGAGGAAAAAAACAAACAGTACATGTATTTTAAAAATTATTTCACCTCAATTAACTGTTCCTCGTGTTCTTCATTTTCTGAATCATACGGGATCTTTCTTAGGTTTTCCACATTCAAATACAGTTTTTTATAACCTGATATCTGTAGCAAGGATATATGCAACTTTGTCTTAAACCTGAAATAATAACAAAACACCATAGAGAATTTTTTAAATAGGCCTATTCAGCCACAAATTCTAGCCTGAATTACCAGACAAGACTTTTCTTATGTTAATGGAATGTAAACACCAGAATTAAGAAGTGCTTTATGTCTGTCTTTACAAACTACAGCATACTGGTTAAGTACACTGCTACATGGATCTTACATACATTAAACATCTCTAGCTGATTCCAGTGCTGCAGTCAGATTCCATTACCTTAAATTATGGGGGAGGGAAGCTAAAATCTGTTATGACACAAGAAACTCCATATATCATCCTGACCACTGTACCTTCATCTACTCCCAAACGTTTTGTAAGTCTTGCAATCAAACTTTATCAGAAATACTTATAGTTTCAAAGAAGAATTTAATTAAACTTTGGAATTTTGATTATTCCCTGTCACTCACTAATTACTTATGCACATGAATGCAAGCCTTAATCAGGCATCACTATATTATCTCAAATATTTTTCTAAGGAATTATACAGTTTTTGTAATCAACCTATGCAATGATCACACTAGTTAAAAATATGGAGTAACAGAAAGGATTTGCAAAACAGAGATATAGTAATGCCAAACCCACATGAATTAAAACTTTACAATTTATTTTCTAGAACTGAAGAGGACATAACCACATCTTATTTTCAGATTTCATTCTGAATACTTGTGTTGAATGGCCTAAATATTGTATTAGGTTAAACAACTGGAAGAACATGCAAACAAGTGAGAACAGGGAGAGGTTTCCAAACACACCCTGTATCCTTCAGTTCAATCTTCTTTTCCTTCATTACATCTCTAACACACTTCTCCACTTCAGCTTCTTCCACATGTACAGCATTTCTTAAAACCTAGAAAATTAACAGTTAAAATCTTCATGAGGAATGAAGACATGATCGACTTTACTACTATTGCTCAGCTTCTGTATATCTGTTGTGTTTATTACTTACTGTAAGAGGAAAAGTATCAGTTTAATTGCTTACAATGCACTGGCTCAAACTACATAGAAAAGATCTGCAATAATTACATGAAAGCATGATTTGTAACTTTGTCAGTCTGTAAACAACGTTTACATAGGAACTGTATAAAGAATAAATACAAAACTGGAGAGTTGCTTGGTCTAGGTTCTTATTTGCATTCACTTGCTGAATAGAAATATGTTGCCCCTAATCGAACTGAAACAAGTGCAGCCAAGAAAATAATGCTTCAGAATTAGAAGACAGGTAGTTAACAAAGCTGACATTTCAAAGACACGAACATTTGAAGGGACATGGGATTATTTTTGAGAAACCTTAAACCTAGCATACAGAACACAAAATTCCAAGTTTTCTTCCCTCTGTCCTTTACTCCTCTTCAGTTTACCCCTCTCAAAATGTAAATGCATGTGTTATTTTTCTCTGATTTTTCAGGGATCTGTCTCTGAAAAAAGGTTTTATTACAGCTTCACCTCCAGTATCTCTTACCTTATTTTTTGATGATTCCAGTGAATGTTCTGCAATATGGAAAAAAGTAGATGTCATAGATAAACTGAACCGTTTTAAAGAATTGACAATAAGCGTTCTTGCAGTATAAAAGTATTATAAAAATTTACATCTCCTTTATACATGTAATAAAAAATTAATCTTAAAATGAGCAGGTTATCAGGTAACAGAATATCTTCATTTACACAGATTTTTTTTATAACTCTTCAGTAGACGCTGAAAGTAGATTGGGATTTTTTAAAGCACCAGTTTCATGTACAAAACAAAAACAAATTTGAAAAGGTGTCAGGAGAGAAAATATCAATTGATATTTTCAATATATACATATAATGTGTATATATATATATATGTGGGAGGGGGGTATATTTACAGAACCACAGGAAAGGAGGCTGTGGACAGGAGGGGGGCGATCCCTTCTCTCAGGAAAGCAGGGACAGGGGAGGAAATGTCCTCAGGTTGTGCCAGGGGAGGTTTAGGTTGGATATGAAGGAAAATGTCAACACCGAAAGCACTGAACAGGCTGTCCAGGGCAGTAGTTTAGTCACCACCATTCTCGGAGAGATTTAAAAGACGTGTGGCACAGGGAGACACGGTTTAGTGGTGGGTTTGGCAGTGCTGGGTTAACGGCTGGAATCGATGTTCATGGCGGTCTTCTTCACGCTAAATGGAAAAAGCTCTACACGAGGCTTCCGAGGTAACCTGGAGGCCCCTGCCCCGGCCCCTCCATTACCTACGCTCAGCGTCCGACGCGCGCCCGCCTCCGCGCCGCCCAGAAGGCGCTGCAGCTCGCACTTCCCGGTCAGCAGCCGAAGGATCCACTTCAGCCAGAACCGAAAGTAGTTGTTATACAGGAACCCCCAGACGTGCGCCCACATCTTCCACGGGCGGCGGCCCCGCGCCGGCGGGGCCCG
>NC_031771.1:8394496-8443346 GCF_001522545.3 Parus major | reverse complement strand
CCGACAATGCATAATCCCTTCTTAACTTTTATGGAATTCATAGTGTTCTTTCAGTGCTCCTTTGATCTTCTACTGGAATCCATCCCTTTGTTTCTGTCGTCTCTCACTGATAGCTACATCTTATCAACTTACCCACAGCTTGTTTGTAAAGACAAACCCATCATTCTTCTCAATCCCATGCTGAGTCTCTCTGCTTTGGGCCGGTGGGTTTTTCGGGTCTGGATCTGCCCCTGCCGGGGGGCAGCTGGAGCACTTTTCAGCGCAGTTACTAAGTGGTCTTCATTTGTTTCTGCCTTGTCTTGGGAATTCTGCCAGATATCATTATGGCCCCTAAATTCTGCATCCTTTGTGTAATGTGGGACAGCTGCTATGTCCACAGTGGTACATCCTTCTTCCCAAGCTTTGTTAACCTCTCCTGGGTCTGAGAACAATGAAATATGTCCAGCGCTAAACCTTAACAAGACAATTCTTCAAAAAGCAATTTGCTTTCCTAACACTTGGACATCACCTAGAGCTTGCTGAGTCCTTTGTGTTTCATGAGTTAAATCTCCCGCTTGAAAGTAGATAAAGATCAAAATACCAATGCATCTTCTTTCTTAAGAATATTTTAACATATTCCCATGTTTTGCAACAGTTGGGTAATGATTTTAAGGAGTGTGTTGCCATGGATCCTGCCTTGCCTTTGCTGAATGGAGGTTCAGCCTGAGTGGTCCATTTAGTTTCAGTCACTACTTCCATTGTATTGTAATTGTTTCAGTAAATACGGGTTGAACACAGAATTGCATGCAAAATTTGGAGTGTTGAAAGGAAGCTGGCAGACTTGCTTGACCGCATTCTGATATATATTTTTGATGTGTGGAAATTGAAGTGACTTTTACACAAAATCAAAAGCCACACAGCAGGTCTGATGGCCTATGTCCCACAGAAGATTTCAGAGCATGGACCAACTTATTTGGCATCTTCTCTCTGGGTTCCTACACTCATAGGGGTGCAGAGTTTCAGGTGGGGAAACCACTGATGTGTGAACTTCAATTGTTTGCGTATCTTATTCCTACTCTCAAAAACTGTGGAGAGGTGATGTATGTTGCATGTTAAGAGGCAACGTAACTGTTTAGGGAGCAATCTGACTTTCAAAGCATTGGAGCATTGTGTGAAAATAAGCTTGAAAGTATTTATCTCTATTTAAAAGTGTTCTTACTTGGTGACAAGATGACATGATGATTTTATCAAATTACCTGTTTTTATGAAATTACTTGTATATAAGTTGTTCCAAGGTAGCCAAACCCCAGGCAGGAAAAATATATTTAAAAATAAAAATAAAAATCTAAGATCCAGAGTCTAAGAACTGGTAGCAGAAGCTGGAGGAAAAGAAAATTGTCTGTATTGCAGGACCTAAGTGTAAGCTGCAGCTCCCACCTAGTTTGTATATGAAACAACTCTGAGCAAATACTCGGAGAAAAAAAGATTGTGCCATACCTCCCTGAGGTATCTGAGAACTTGGCAGTGCACTGCTGCTGTGGTATTTAAACATAGCTGGAATCTTCTTGTCAGAGGAGTCCTGACTACACCAGCAGCAGAAGGGTGTTAGTTCAATATTGGGAAGGCAGAAGAGTTGCAACAATGTGAAGAAATGTAAGGGTGGTCAGGTTCTTCCTGAGTCTTTTTGCCCACGCATGGATTGCACTGAGGTTGTTCATTAAAAGTATGAGCTACTGGAATTTTAGGAAGTCCAGCAGGTGCATCTTTAAAGCGTGGATCTGCACAAATGATGCAGGGAAATTTCTAGTTGATGAGACTTTTGTTGTTTTTTTAATAACAAAATTAAACTGTGCTGCTGCTTCAAGGGTTTCACTTTCCATGGCATCTTTTAAGGGATTAAATAGTTTCATACCAATATGACTGTTTTTTCATTACATTTATCCTTAAACATTTCATTACATTTATCCTTAAACAGAAATTATGTTTTGTGTAGAATGTTAAGAACCAAAGTAACTTTTACTACATGCTTTGGAATTTGTTGTACTTCCTATTGTGGTTTACTGTAATAATACATACACAATACAAGATTATTGTTTTCTCGGTTCTCTTTGCTTCCAGTCTCCAGGACTGATGTGTAGAGTATCTGGTGCTGACAGTACATTGCACAACACTTCTCTGTGATATTATTAGATTTGTTGAGGCAAGCTTGACAGATTTTAAGGTCTTGGTTTAAATTAAGCACTTCTGAAATGTGAGTTTTAAAGTTTTAGTCTTACACTTATTTTTGTTCATATGATGTTTTCTTCACTTTGTATTTTAAAGTAAAATCTGTCACAAATTAATTAATTTTTTACAGATTTTTTTCACAACTTGTAAATTGCAAAACAGCCAGCATGTTTGATTTTGTACAAATGTTAGCATTTGAATCCTGCAAGAGGCTTCTGTATCACCATGTTCAGTCAATTAATAAATTACATTAAGACAGTCAAAAATACCATGTTGTAGCTTAAAAAAAATTCTACCTTTCTCTTGTGTTCAGTAGTTGCCTTCAAGTCTTACGTTCACAGAGACTTTGGTTGAAGTAAACATCATAATCTGTTTACCTTTTAAAATCCCATTTCTTGGGTGACAGCAGGGCAAATAACCAGCAGTAGCAGGTCAATCTCTCACTAGTCAGAAAACTTAGTTGAGCAACTATTTCATGTTATTACTGTTAGTTATTCTTTGTTCATATACCTTTGCAGGTGAGGGACTTGCAAAATAATCCACTGCTTGGCTCAGCCAGGAGCCTATATTTTGTCAAATATTTATTTTAATGTTTCTTATTTCTACTCTTGCTTACACACAGGTGTGTGTAAACAGTATAAATATGTGGAGCAATCATCTGAGCAAGAAGAAACAAAGCACAAAGACAAGCCTAGGAACTCTCTCTTGCAGGTAAGGAGAACCAGTCCACTGAATCACTTGCTTAGTGTTAAGTATTACAGATTACTCAGCAACATGTTCATCTGTAGAGCCTTTTTGAAGATGATCTGTTTGACAAAAATGCAGAAAGTATTTTTGTCAAACAGACAAAAATGCTGATGGGAGGTAAAACTGCTCTAATGTGCAGTGGAAGCTCATGACAGTTTTAGTCATGAGATTTTTGATTTTTGTTTTGAGAAAATCTTAATGCACTACCTTAATGTACTAATGTACTAACCATTTTAAGTTAATGAGCTAGTCTATGAATTGAGCATCAAGTAAATGGTCACCACAGCTCTGCATGGCTGAGTAACTGTATCTGCTCCCTTAATCAATTAATTAAATGCAATTAGTCAATGGCAGTCTCCACAGATATTTCCCGCTCATTGTGTCAGTTTGTTGCTAGTTTCTGGAAATATATGATGATCTTGAGTAGCACTGTATTAGGGACAATGAAGTGACAACACAGACTCTCTAGCCTTAGTTGCAAAGGAGAGCACCTTTTATTCTTCCAGATCTTCTTTTATAGACAGTTCCGAGAAGTTCCAAAAAAGTAAACCTCTCATTGGTCATCAAACCCAGCACATCACCATCATTGGACAATTGGGAACACCCCTTGACTGTTTTGTACAAGAAAACAACAAGGCAACAACACCTGCAAAGATTGTTTTCTCTCTCCAAAGACTGTTTGGATTCCTCCTTATGATTTCCCAGGCCATACTTTCTCAGGCCAGTGTGAGAAAATTGTGACTTTGTTTCACACAGACACTGTGCTGCCTGCCTGTTTTCTTGCATTTAGCACGCATAGTTTTGTCTTTTTTTTCTTACTCTCTCTGAACATAAGCTAAAATTAAACATTAGATTTCTGTTAATCTTATCCTCAGCAGCCCTCCTGCTTGAGTACATCATTTACACATTCACTTTGGCTTTATCAGAGATAGAATACCAACCAATAGAGATATTTTATTCATTACTTGGGGCGTTTTTAATGCTCATTTTTTCCTCTTAGTTCCAAATCTCTATTTTACTGCAAGTGTGCCAAAATCTACATTGACCCTCCATCAAAATTTACGCCCTGAGATTTTAGTGTATTAACTGGGAAAGGGAAATGGTCGTGGGGAGGCAGTAGAAGAAGAGGATTGCATTGTGATTGTACTGCATCTTATAAACCAATTATAAATGCATATCCAAAGTGTAGCTTAAGGAAGATTTCTCAGTAAAAAGTTTCAAATGCACAGAAACAGAAGATAGAGGAAAGTTTATAACAAATGAAGATAGGACACGAATAGTGAGGTCTCTCACTCAAGGTTTCATGGTAATTTATGGAGCCACACAGAGATTTTTAGTTCATGTGTATATTTGACTCAGGCTACTAGCAGTCTCCTGCATTTTTAATGAATAATAACATTTATAATTTAAAGTAATTAGTAAACAGAGATGTTTACCCATCCATATAATAATTCAAACATAGGAAGGTTGCACTAACCTTGCCAGAGTAGGGATATACAAATTTTGAGGTCTAAGACTTCCAAAAAGGACATAGTTATACTGTTGTTAGTATAAAGAGTGGCACATAAAGGCAGCACTGACCTTAGGACTCCAGCACACCTGTGTCTGGACACAACTGTTGTGGGATTTGGCATTGCTTTGCATCACACCCTCCCAAATGGTTTGGGGGTTTGGTACAAAATGAGGTAAATTGTTAAGTAAGTAAATAGGGAAAAGGAAGGAAGAGATACTGTATTACTAATACAAACATCTTTTCAGAAAACAAATTATCTAAAATACTTTGTCCTCTGTGTAAATAAGGTTATGAATTATAGTAATATATTAAGGAAGTAGGTAACAGCTTAGAGAGCAAAAACTTAATGTTTTTGAGAACTTCCCAAGTCCAGTCTGATTTCTGAAGCTGTCCTTTGCACATTTGCAACAGAGAATGGAAAACTATATTTTCTTTATCACAGGTGTAGAATGAAAGGTAGATTTGTGAGCAGGTACAGAACATGTGAAAGCAAAAGCCACTAAATACCTGCTAATCAGGTATAAGAAGGAGCAACATTTTTTTCTTATAAAACATAGGTGGTTCTATTAGAACTGTGTTGCTGTAAGTGGTTCCAGAAACCTTGGTAAATAAGGTATCCATTCCCTTTAAAAACTATGTTGTAGAAGATTCTAAACAGTGATTAATTTTTTTTGTTTTCCTATGGATTGCTGAAGACTTAAAAAAGTAAACAGGTGTGCATGTCTAAATGAAAAGGCACAAGTGTGAAGCAAGCTACAGTGGTTAAAGTATAATACTTTTACCAGTGTAGAGGTACCAGTGTACCATCAGACTTTCATCAGGTTAGATTTTGCAGCTTGTTGCCCTCCTTCCTCTTTAAAGGTGAACTGAAAAGCTTGGTTTATTTACCTGATTCTGTGACTGTTCTAAATGCATGTATTAATTATACACAGCTTGGGTTCCTGATACAATCTTACAAGCAATAAGCAAACAAATGCCCCATTGGTTTTAAATGAGCAAAAGAATGTTAACCATTGCAATGGTGTGCAGAAAAAATTCACATCATGAGAGATTTATGTCCAAGAAGGAGACAGAGGAGTCCTGTAACTTTATTCATGAACAAAAGGAGAGGCCATGTGGCATTTCCCATGGGGTCTCTCAAATTGTTGGAGGACACAATTATACTGATTTTCCCAGCCACATCACCCTCTTTCCTTCTCCACTGGCTTGGTACTTGGCAGGTACTTGGAAGGTACAGGCTTCCCGATTTGCCTACTACATCTCCCCCTTAACACGTGTGTGTGCACACACACCACCCCTTGCATAAGATAGTTCTATCAAGTCTTTATTATTTTTCTCGAAGTTCAGGAATTTAGCATGACCTTGGCTGAGCAATAGTCCCTGTCAATTAGTAACATTTTCTGAAACTGGTAGTTTCTCCTGTTACTTCCTTATACTTCCAGTCTCTGGCCCTATCTACAAGCAGATTCACAGCACCTGTTTGTAAAGACACATTCATCTTATTCCTTTCAATGTTATGACTTGGGCTAAACAGCACCTGCCGAAGTGCCGGCCCGAGACGTTTTTGTTGTGAAAACAGTCTATATTTCCCGCAGTCAAGAGGTTTTTCGGTGTGGGTCGGAGCGTCTAGAAGGCTGAGGGCAGGGGAGGGCTCTGAGGGGCTTTACAGAGGGAATTGGCTTGGGCACTTGTTCACGAAGCTGGTGTCTCCCGGGCGAAATCCGGCCGGCAGGAGGGGCGGGTGCCCGTCCGTAGGGACACACAAAGTGCAGAGGGGCTCCTCGGGGAAGGCCGATGTACAGCGGGAGAGTTTGGCGGCCCCGCCCGGCGAGTAGCGAGGCGGGACGTGCCCCGGCCCTCGGCGCGGGGAGCGGGCAGCGTAGGGCAGCGCGGCGCGAACACGCCTGGCCCGCGTTGCCCGGGCGGAGGCGGCGACGGTGGCGTGTGGGTCGTGCGGGTAGCGCCCGCGGGAGATGCGGCTGCGGCTCGGGCAGGTGCTGCCGGCGCTGTGCCTCGGCGCCGCCTTCCCCCTGCTGTGGTACGCGGTGTGGCAGGGGAGCCGAGGTGAGAGTGGGCGGCGGTGGCGCCCCGTCCTGTTTGTCTGGGACACGAAGAGCGCGGGGCGCGGTGGCACCTGCTGGACCCCTTTCGCCGGGCCGTCGGGGTAGTGCGGCGCTGGCTCCCTACCCGGTGTGCCCGCCTGGGTATGCCCGCCTGGAGCCGCGCCCGACGGTACCGGGGGCAGCGGTAGCCGGCCGTCGTGCGGCTCCGTCCCGTCGTGCGGCGGCGAGTCGGGGCAGGGCATAGCCGGGTTGCGGCGGGGAGCGCGGCAGGTCTCCCCATCACCTCCCGGAGCTCCGGACCCACTCGGCTCTCCAGGCCTGCGGGGCAAATGAGGAACCTGTGTGGCTCCGAAACTTGGCCGCGTGTAAGGTTAAGCATGCGGGTCTCGCCTGTTCCCCCGGGGTCGTGGCTTGTCCCCAGGCACAACCTTGCGAAACAGCTTACAGAATTGTGTTCTTGGGCCGTACTTGCCCTATAAAAAATGCAGCCCTAAATTTAAGAAACAATAAAAGTTTATTTTGAACTTTTATTTTCCTAACTCTTTTTTTCTCCAACTCTTTTTCTAACAAGCATCTTGCATTAAGATGAAAAGAAAAATCTAAACGTGATTGCTGTGGCTGTCACTTTTAAAGTGGTTTTGATTTTATTGTCAGAGAGGATAAAGTAGCATTATCCATCCTGCCTCATGTATGGTCACTTTTTCCTGTGCATATTTCCAGGAAAGAATAAGAGAAAAAAACCCGGATTTTTTATATTTTATTTCTAAACTTTATAATGATACACTATCTTTTTAGTGGGTTATGTAGATGGCACATGCCAGATAGATCTACATATAGTCATGTCTAAGATTCTCTGAGCCAATATAGGAAAGGTAGAACTGACGGTATTTTCCAAAAGGAAATGAGAAGGTCTTTCCAAATAGTGTCTCCGAGACTTGCAGACATGTCTTGTTATGGGTGAAGGGGTGGTTGATTTGGGGTGGGGGAAAATAGTGGATCTTTAAGTGCTTCCTACATGCACCTTTGTAACAGGTTTGGTTTTATAGATGCAGGATTAGAATAAACCACTTAGTAATTTCTGGAATGATCACAACTCCAGCTAGCAGATAATTTGCTTATATTAATTATTCCTGCAACAAATAAAAGTGTTTTTGGAGATCTTTTGGAGATGCCCCACAATGGCATATTGAATAGAGTTAAGGCAGTGCTGATCCTCCTGCCTTTTAAGTCAACTATATGGTTGTTTCATTTTATGTTTTCTTCAGTGGCACTCCTGCTAGGAGTGGGAAAGGAAAATGAAAGGTGTGTCTTAGGAGGCTAAGATCCAAGAGATGTCAGAATGAAAGTGTTTGTCCAATCTGCTGTTACCATTGTGTTGTCTTGTGGCTCATGTTTTGGGACTCCTCATTACTGACATTACATTTTCATTTCACTTTCTTTTTGATGTTTCTCTGATGACATTCCATAGTGGGCTGTTTTGCTTTGATATTTGATTTGTTTTTGTTTTGTTTGTTTTGGGCAAGAGGGATAATGTGTTTCGCGTATTTGTGTTGTCTTAACTATTCTTTCCACAGTTGGCTCCTCTTCCACAGTAAACTGAGTAACTAATTCCTCTCAGATGGTATAATTTTTCTAATGATGATGATTATTATTACCTGGGGTTTTTTTGCCAACTTTTGACCATTGTATATATGAATATGTAGTCTAAAGTCTAAAAGACTCTCTTAAGCTTGATAAATCTCACAAATGTGTAAATAAAATAGTTAATATTAGTAATGAAAAGGGAAAGTAGCAGTATGTAGTGAATGACTTTGTGTTATGTTTATTTTACTGAAAATATAGTCTTAGTTCCCAAGGGGTGTCAGAAGACAAGCCTTCTACCCATCCAGAAAACCTTAAGAACAGCTAGCCATAGGTAACAACAAAAAAGGTTGTTACCTTTTTCTACAGAGAGAAGCATTGCAAATGCACTAATGCTCTGTTGTTGTCACAGGGTATTGGTTTAAGAAAATGGTTTGAAATTAATCTTTTGCTCTGAAAACAGATCTACTTGGATGTTTTTAAACCTCTGTTTTTTTCCTTCTGCCATGCTGAATTTGCTCTGTATCGTCATGCTTAGAGCACTACAGGAATTTCCACTTTTGATGCATCTCAAACTACGATGTGTGTTTTCTAATGTCCTTTTCACTTAACCCTTCACTTCACCAATTTCTTTGAGTACTGCTGTAGCTTGTCAGCTCCCCTCTCTTTCCCTTATTTTTCAAATGTTTTCTGGCTCATTTTCTTTCATACATTTGTGTAAATCTCTCCTAACTTTTGTTAACTTCTCTGCTCTGCCCATAGAAATGTTTAGGCTGCTCTTGATTTTTGACTACAGTCTATCACACTAAGTAGCAGTAGTCCGTAGTATTCCTTCAAGTTTCTGTCTAGTTAATTGTTTCTTGGATAGCAGTGGTTTGGGGATAGTAAATAAGCTTTGTAAGACTAGGACAGGACACCCAAGCTTAAGACTAGTGGTCTTAAGTATTTCTATAACATAAAAAGTATAATTGTCCTGTAAAATATTGTTCAGTTTGTCCAGTCTCAGAGCCCTTGAATATTAGAAGTTTAAATCAGATATTGGCTCTGTCCCAATTCCTGTGCAAATAAAAATCAGTAGCTTAACTCAGTGACCTTTAAATGCCTTTCAATTAAGGTAGCTTGAGAGATTTGAATTGAAATGTGTTTACTGTCAATGACAGCAGTAAATAATTGGCTCTTTGGTGCTGCTTCTGATTATGTGCAGCCTGAGTATTGACTTGGAGTTGTGAGGCTAAAATCAAGTACAAGTAATTCAAACTGGCATAGCAGGGAAGATGCTACTCACTCATTCACTTAAAAATAAAAGATCAGAATCTACCACTGTCGCTAGACTTCAGTTATTGTGTATAATACTGTGTATATTTTAACTGTGGTTAGGAAAATGTTTTTATAGTCACTTTTCCCATTGCTTTATAAATATAAGCCAAGGTTTCATACTAAATATAGTGATATTTTGTGGCCAGAAAAAAAAAGAGATAAAAGTAATTGTGGAGACAGCTGGTAATGGTCAGATCATCAGAGAAAGCGAATACTGCATCTAAAGTTGTGTGGTGATTCCTTCAGCGTCCACTGGAGCACTTGTGAACATAGGCTGCTATTAGCAAGCAGTCTGCAGCAATTCCTGTTCCATGTCCTGCATGGTTTTGCTGTGAACTTTTTGGTCCCTCCGCAGGCCCCAAGCCAAACTTGTCTGAAGCAAACAGTTTGTATCTGAGCATAGGAAAGGCTGTTAGGATTATGCAGAGGTTTCTGCTTGTGAAACTTGAATAACAATTCTCTTGTTAATTCACCTGACCAAAATCGTTTGCTCTCGCAAAAATACTCTTCATGTAGGTTTGGAGTTCTGAGAAATAGTATACAATTTAAAAAATACGTAGTGATTTTCTCACACAATTTTAGCTATTGTTTTTCCTTGTAAATACTAATCCATAAAAAAAAATAAAATCACAGCTATATAAAAACAATAAAGTAAATGTAAGGAGGTAGCAATATTTTCCCCACTTGAAAAACAGAAGGCATAAACTCATGAACTTATATTAAGCTTCTTCAGAGGAAACAGTATTGCTGAATAAAAATAAATTTTGGTGCCTTTGCTCAATAACAGTGAAATTCTTCTAAGTCACAGCAATGAGGTAAATTGGATCATCTCTTTCGGCAGTGCTTCTCATGTTGCTCTCAAGAGTTACAAGATTAAATCTCTTTGAATTGATTTGTTGACATGGTCCTGCCCTCTTCACCTAAATTTCTGGGATACTTTGTCCAAGTAAATTAAATTAGTTAAAGTTAGCTTTGCCTGGAGTTAGAAGTTGATGCAGAAATACTATGGCGCAAGGATCTAGGCATGTTAATATACACATCTTGAGTCAAACACTGTGAAACCTGAATTTCTTTAGTTGTTCCTTTGAGGTAGGATGAACAAGAGAGAAACTACTCTTATGATTACATTGACAGAAGTATGTACATCTGTATCTTGAATTTGTTCCACAAATCAGGGAGGGGGGGGGGGGAAATTCCATCATTGCAAAGGGTTAAAGAGGTATTTCTGATGAAAGCATTTTTTTTTTCCTTGTTGAAATGCAGTAATGTACATGCTAGTCCAGACAGCATGATTACACATTTCTTGTATTTCCAGCCATCTTCTGCCTGTGATGTTATGCTTTGTTTCAGCTGTGCAGCCAAGTGCAGGTCCTCAGGAGATTCTCTCATTTGTGACAGAGTTCTTTGCAGGTTTCCTGTCCAGTCCAAACTGGCATACTCAGGCTCAAAGCTTCAATTAAATAGTGGCAAATTGACAATTTTGATAAGGAAGTCTCAAATTACACTGCTCTTACTCACTTCTGCCAATACAGCTTATCCAGATTTCTGAACATACAGACGCCAATCTTCCTGTCTTCTCTAGAACTGTTAGGCTGTGTTTAACCACCACTTTTCCCAGCTGTCCTAGCTGACTGGTAGGCTATGTCTTGCCTTCATATGTACATTTCCTTCCAGTGACAATGAGACCAAACAGAGATTATTGCACATTACAGTTTTGCCTCAATATGTGGCAGTTAGGATGTGGCTGAAATACACAGTGTGATAAGAAAAGAGTTTTTCAGTCCATCTATTGCTTACTCAGTTTCTTTGTGTAGTTCTTCTGCATTTTGGCATTAAAAAAACCCTCTAACATACAACAGCCTCAAATGGTCCACTTAAAGTTTAGTATTTTACTGGTTCAAAATTTTATATCAAAATTCATATCCTAGACTTAGAAAAACTGTGTAGTTTTGCTGGCTTCAAAGTGTAATTTACTAAATTAAAATTCTGCTGCTTCTTACTGTTACTTCAGGACTGTGACTAAAGAGTAAAGGAACTTAGCCATAAATCTTGTGGTAGAAAAGGAGGTCAGTTATTGTTGCGTTTTGTAGAGAAAGGGATAACGGAGCATTTCAGACCTCTCTTCATTTGCTGTAGTGTCACGTCATGACCTCTACTTAAACAAGTGCAAACATATGACCTTCGTGCTTTCCTAGTGTTGTGCACTAAGTCTTGAGGAACAGAGTATATTCTACAGAAATACCTTAGTTGGTGGCTAGGCATTTAACTAAATGTGTGTATAATTTAGTAGCTGTTGCTACTTCAGAAAGAGAAGTAAAGGATTTTAAATACCAACCATATTGCAATAGCAATTGTTTGAAGTGAATGAGTACTACCTTATAACCAAAGTATACCAATTATGGGCAAACACCATATAATATCCATTCAATTTCTATATCTTTTCACTTATTTTAGTAATACTGCTTTCCTATATGGTGATGTTCTGACTGAATGTTTTTAGATGACTTTTCACTACGTCCTAATATGGGAAAAGACTTAAGTCTAAAATGAGGATTGTTGGCTAACATTTAAGAAAATATTGTTAGAGCTTAAGTTGTATTTTCTTTGAAACAAGTTTGCTTATCTAGTTGCAGTTAGATACAGTATGTAAATTGTTCAGTAAAAAATATTCTGTGCCAAACTCAAGACTGAGTCCATGTTTGTTAGACAATACCGTGAGTTTTTAAAATCCGGTTATTAACTTGGATCTGCCTTTAACTCTGTAAAGTGTGTATTTGTTTTAATACTGAAAGTGTTCTGGTTCTCTTCCCAGTGTGCCTTGTATGGGAATAGAGGAACCCTAAGTCCCCTGCCCCAAATTGCTGGCACAGTGCTTTTCTTTGATGTCCCTGGGTTAATGCAAAGTCCTTCCACTGCCTTGTAGCTTCTGATGTGGACACTGTCAAAGGCGAGTAGACGTCTCTAATGTTTTGGAAGACACAATACTGTGCTGTAAGACTCTAAACAAAATAGTTAAATGTAATGCACATTGTTGAATTTAAGTGTTTGCCTAAGAACTTGCTGTTCTGACCTGAGACAGAGTCATTGTATGGGAAATTTTTTTTCCTTCCTTACTCAGAGAGCACAAAACCTGAGCATGCAAAGCATGTAACAAGATTCAGAAAGGTATATTATATCAGTTATGGAGAGATAATGAACTGCTAGTTATTAGGGCAAGGCATGCCTCAGTAGTTCAATATGCCTCATTAACCTGAACAGTGAGCAGTGGTTCCAAGCACAGAGTATGACAAGATCTTTTGCAGTTAGTGTGCTTATATAGTTTTCTTTTAAGGAGGCCATAAACCAAATTTTGATTTCTAAAAGAAACAGTCTTCAGGCATGATAAACAATGTAGCTTGTGAACAAGGAATAGGAACAAGATTCACTGCTAGATGTTGAAGTGTTTTCTTCTCTCCTTTCTGCTACCCCAAATTCTATTTTTATTTTCTTTTATTTTTTATTTTTGTTAGAGTGCTAGGAGGAGATACCGATGAATTTCTCCACAGTTCTTAGATATTTCCAGAAATCATTAATGAGACTGGAAGCATTTATGAACATACAGGAAGTATATACGTGTGGAGCTAAAAGAAATAATCAGTTGGCTTTTAGAATGAGTATTTGCTTTAGAGATTGGTATTGTTTCTAAACAGTTTCAATCTGCACTCTGGAAAGTTTGGGCTTTTTATATATATATATATATATATATATAATGTATCTTTTAGGAGATAACATGAGTGCATTTAAAACCATTTAAAATGTTGCTATCTTAGAATTACAGGATCCAAAGGTATATACACCAATGTGTAGTTAACAGAGGAAAGCTACAGTAGAGCTGAAAATTCACTGCAAAACTTTTTGAGTGCTATAACTGTGTCTGGGAGGTGGCTGGGTCCTTTTTTGTTCCCATGGCTTGTAGCTAGTGTAGCCCCATTGACTTTTCCGAGAAGGGAAATTCAGTAAACCACTCTTGGCCTATCAGAGTGAACCACCTTCTGCTTGCCAAGGGAAGAAGTCTTTACATAGAATCACAGAATATGCTTAGATGGAATGAACCCACAAGGATAATTTAATCCAGCTCTGGACTTGCACAGTGTCACACCATGTGCCTGAGTGTTGTTCAAAAGTTTGTTTAACTCTGTCAGGTTTGGTGATGTGACCACCGCACTGGGAAGCCTGTTCCAGTGCCCAGCTACCCTTTGGGTGAAGAACCTTTCCTTTTCCTGATATCTAACCTAAACCTCCCCTGACACAACTTCATGCCATTTTCTTGGGTCCTGTCACTGGTCTCCACAGAGATTAGTATGGGCCTTCCACTGCTCCTCCATTTTCCCGCCTGAGGAAGCTGTAGACCACAATGAGGTCTCTTTTCACACTGAACAGACCAAGAGGCCTAAGCTGCTCCTCATAAAGCTTTCCCTTCAGACCCCTCCTTTGGACCCTCTCTAATGGCTTAATGCCTGTTTTATATTGTGGCACTCATAACTGTCCCCAGCACTCGAGGTGAGACTGCCCCAGTGCAGAGCAGAGCGGAACAATCCCCTCCCTTGCCCACCTGGCGATGCTGTCCCTGATGCCCCCCAGGAAAGGGTTGGCTCTCCTGGCTCCCAGGGCACTGCTGACTCACATTCAACTTTCCATAGACCAGGACCCCCAGGTCCCTTTGCACAGTGCTACTCTCCAGCCTCTCATTCCACAGTCTGTCCCTACATCCAGGGTTGCCCCATTCTAGATGTGGAATCTGACATTTGCCCTTGTTGAAATTCCTACAGGTGGTGATTGCCCAGCACTTATTGGTTGGGATCTCTCTGCAGGGCCTCCTTTACCTTAATTTGCTTTTTGGAGTTTTGCCGCAGGTCCTCGCCTTGCTCTTTTCTGGTTTTCTTCTGACACTCCTCACTGCTGACAGAGTCATTGTTAGACAAGGCGTTGCCAAGCCAGGCTATTGCTGGGCACAGAGAGTGTTTCATGCTGTAGTCAATGCTCCATCTCCCTGACCCTCCTTGTCAGGAAGCACTGTGTTTGTAAAAGTGCCCTGTGTCTTTCTAAGCAATCTGTTGCAAGCAGCTGTTTTTGTTCTCTGTGGATCATTAGATGCTGAAAGAACATTTTTCCCACATGCACATATACACAAATTCATTTAAACTCAATGACTGTTGAAATATTTAGGGTGTTTAGCTTCATATTGCTTTCTAAACACAAATTTTTTGCCAAAAGTTTAGTAATAGTTAATCTTGCTTATTTACATCTCCTCTAGTAAAATTTAGAACATTCCATGTTCTATTTCAAACTATATATTTTTATAATAAATTAATTCTTCACCAAGTGTCCTGGTTTAGGGCAAATTTGGGAGAGAGTCTCCAAATGGGATCCCCCCAGAAAGCAAATCCAAACGGCCCCTGCCCCCAACTGGTTCAGGAAAAGAGATTTCCTTGGAGAGAAGTGGAAAAACCCTGTTTATTTAACATAAATTTAATACTATTAAATAATAAAACCTCTCGCTGTTCAATGAGATGGCAAATCCAGGAAAAGTCCTTTTCATGTGGTGTAGCTCGGCTCACTCAGGTTCTTATCAGTCCCTCCAGTGCTGGAAAGTGCCGAGGCCCAGGCCCTGGTGGGCCACAGGTGTGAGCTCCCAGGGTTTGGCTGGGGGTTTTTTCAGTCCAGAGTAGGTTTGAACAGATCCAAGGAAAAAAAGAAAAAAAAAGGTCCAGGGAACTTCTCTGCCTCAGCTAGCTAAAACTAACTAAAAGCCAAAGAGAAGCTCTGTCCCTCTATCTGTCCATGCTGCAGACAACACAGTCCAGGAGCAGGATGCAGAGGAGTGATGTATTTTTTCAACACAAATTGCGGCTTCTTCTTTCCCCACTTCACTATCAGAGCCACTCTTAAAGGTGCAGAACTTAATGTGTAACATAAACCAGACGATTGGGGATATAAGATCATAAAGTCACCCCAGAACACCAAGGGTGAATATTATGTTCCTTGTGTCAGATCCTTACTTCCTGAGCCATCAAAAAAATGAGATAAGTGATTACTAAGAATCTTGTTCAGTTAGCAACTGAACAGAGAGTTCAGTTCTGAAAGACTTAAAAATGTGGTTTCCCTCTTCTGGCCTGAAGAAATAGATAAGGCCGATTATAAATGCCACCTTCTTTGGGCGGACTCAATGATAGTTGAGTATTGACATTTTATTTCCAAGAACCACTTGTGACATTTTGGTAGGCTCACCTGTAAGTAAGCAAATACAACTGCCATTACTTGGTGCTTGCCAAAAAGTCAGCCCAGTGGTGACACTGGTCATTTTGAGTCACACTGACACTGCATAGCTGAGAGAATTATGAAGAGAGGGACTATGATGTTGTAATTCGTCTGCAATTTCTTCACCAATTCCTTCTATAAACTGGATTTTAAAACATCCATTATTGTATCTTTAGCTTATATTTCTGAATTTGTCTAGGAATTTTAAGGTAAATCTCTACCATATTTACATGTGTTTATTGATCTGGAATCACTTTCTTCCTATGAAAATGGTGTGATGGTTATCTGCCAGTCACATAAATCAGCTTAAATGTTTTGTTTTCATTTTATTCATATACATTTTAAAGGAAAAAAACCCAAAACTAAAGATTGGATTATGGCATTGGAAACACAGCTACAGAAGAAAAGCATAAATGAGAAAGTGTATTCCTATATGGTAGCTGATGAAAGAGATCTTCCTTAGGTATGCCAAAAAATTTAGCTTGTTTGGGGTTCAGCTCTCGTAGCCTGATGTCTTATGATGGATTTTTAAATTTGAAATATATTTTAATCTATTTTATCTATTTTATATTGTTTAAAAATAGATTCTTCATCTGTTTTGACCTTCCATTTGGCTTTTTTTGTTGTTTTTTATAATTTATTCAACAATTTTCTTAGGGAAGCTCACTTCAATCAAGTAGAAGTGTCCTGTTACATGAAGCTGAAATAATCCAGGTTTTCCCTCCCTTCAGCAATGCTAAATTTATGTTCATAGCTCCATATTATAATGTACTCATAGATACAAATGCCTTTCTTACAAACATTTTTAAGAGTGTCAAAAATTTTAGAAAGCATTAATGGGATTTTATTGAGCAACTTTTAAAATTTTAATGAGGTAAATAATGATAATATACATTATATGTTTACTTCTTTTTTTCTAACTGCTTTCTTCCTAGACGTTTTGAACTTCTGTCTTCAATCGCACATTTACTGAGTAAATTAAGGACTTGTGTTTAATGTAGATAAAAAAGCCCCTGTTTATCCAGAATGCAAGTTAATTCCAGTTTGAAACACCTCTACAAATCCTCACAAATTTGTGTTATCTCTGCATTTTGCTCATAGTGCCTTTTACATGTTAGAATCCCTGGAAATTCACTTTTCCAGAGTGACAATGGTGGGTCCTAGAAAATGAGAGGTGCCACAGATAAAACTTAGCATAGCCCACAAATAGAATGGGAGAAGTCTCTAAATAACAGCATTTAACTAGGAAAAAAGCCAAGCCACAAAAAGACCAATAAAAGAAGCAGCATTATAAAACATTTTAAAATGAGGCAGAAGTCCCTTTCTACTTTCTTTACTCTCTGTTGCAAAGGGACAATGTTATTGAAGTATTACCATCTTTAGTAATACTTATTAACATGATCCAGACACCTTGTAACTCATAGATGAAGACTGCTTTCAATATGTCTAATTCTTAATAGTGTTTGATACACAAGACGTGCCATTACATAATTATACTTTTCAGTGTGAAAAGGATCATCATAGTTTGTTATTTGGTGAAAAATGTAGCACCTTCCCCAGCAACTCACAGTCTTTCACTGGGTTTTTCCTTATTATGGATTTCATAGTCTTGGTTTTGTCTTCAATTTACCTTTATCTAGCTGTGCTCCCTGAACTCTACCTTCTTAATACTCTTCCAGACTAGTTCTCCTGGATAAATTTTATTATTGTTTATACACTTTGGTGATGTGATCTTCTGGACCATAACCTATCCTTTAACTTCATTCCATCATATAAATTACCTTTTAGAAAATAAATTGTGTTCTTATTGCAGGAAATTACTTAGATATGTACCAATACCAGTTGCTGGAACTTCAGCAAAGACTACTGTATGCTGAAAAGGAAAATATAAAAAGATCACATGAACTGAGCAGTGCCTTAGATGAAATTAAACATATAGTTGCAAGAAGAATGAATGTGACAAAAAATCACACAGGTTTGTAGGGATTTTTTTTTGCTTTTTTTGGTTGTTTTTTGGGGTTTTTTTAGGACACCAACATGTAAAGTTTAGTGATCTGGCTTCTTCCCACTGTTTAATTGAACTTTTTCGTTACCTTCCCTTCCAGACTGTCGTACATCTCTATTTGTCTGCACACTGTAGTTGCATGCAATACATTGACTGATTTTGTCACCTAAAATAAATTACGTAGTTGTGCAGGATCTTTCTCCCCTTTGAGACTGGCAGAGCTTCCCTGGGGAGAGAAAGGAAACTAGAAGAGGTATCTCTGTGCTGGAGGAATTTCAGAAATTTCAGAAACTTCAGAAAGAGTCTGGATGTGACTGAAAACTACCATTTAACAAGCCTTATTTTCATTCATTACAGCAGGCTGATAATCAGACTAAAATAGGGCATTAACCAGGATTTTTGCAGGGGAAGAAAGCAGAAGGTGTGTTTGTTCTTTGAATAGTCAGAGTTGTTTCTTCTGCTGTTCTCCTCTGCCAATTTTTGTCTGTTTATCTGATATTAATTCATTGGGACTGTTCAGACGTGTATAAACAAAGGCCTGAGCATTGGCAGGGTGGTGGCCTTAGGAGCTTTAGAATAGAATCATGTTGTCAGCCTGCAGTGGCCCTACATACTGTGGGCAAAGAGTTACTGCCTGATGCACAAAATGGCAGTAAAGGAGAGTGCAAGTTCCCCTTCCCCCTGCTTTTGATTCTTATTGGAGTCAGCTAAATTTGAGAAAGTATAAATCTGTTCACAGGAAATTTCTTAAAATCGCTGAATAATTTTCCTTTTATTTTCACTTAACCTGCTTCCCATTTCAGCCATGTTTTATGATACAACCGAAATTGAAAGATTTATTGTAGTCAATGGAACTAAACTCCCTTGGACAATACTTGGTATGTACTACTTCAAAATAAAAGGAGGAGAAGTCCTTGAAAAGTTGTGAAGGTGGTTTCTATACAGCAAAGTGCCAGTATATTTCATGGCTTAACAGTGTGGAAGGACTTGTGGATCTCTGTCTCTTACACAAATATCTGGACACATATATATGGTTGTTTGGGGTTTTTTTAAACTTTTCTGTAAGGCAGGAAATCTCTTTTTCGTCCTGATTTTCATCTTTTGGAAGTTGAAAAACTTAAAATTTTGCTCATTCAGTAAGCCTCTGCCTTTCTTAACCTAAGCTGAGCGAATAAAGCTGATGATGGTTTTTGTGATACTTGTACATAACTTTTAAGGGTGATAAATTTTGGGAGTTATCTTAGATGCATTTCTTGGGAAAAGTAACTTTCCATCTCAGTCAATAAACATTCTATTGTTTTCGTCTTTATTTTAAAGTAGTAAAGAAAAACAAAATCTCTACTTTTCTCTTAAATGCTATAGCCTTTTGTTTCTTGAATAGTTTTAAAGGCCTGTATGTAGTCATTCTGTTTACCATAGGACTTTTAATAAACTGAGAACTTTTGCTTGAGCTGTGAAAACCACCATGTGTTACTTTTTAGGGAAAGCATTTAAGTTTAAAAAGCAGTTAAGAAGGTTATTAATCAGAATCTGTGTTTCCTTTCATTAAAAATTTGTTTGCCAACCATGTAAAACAAACAAATAAACAAACTGTAAACAGTTTTTTACTACTGCCTTTAAAATAACTACTTACTGTGTTTAAAGATGACTCAGTCCTGCAAGTGTGCAGACACAGGGAAATAGATATAGTGTTTCCAGGATGCTCAAGATTGGAGCTCTGCACCACCAGCTGAATGGGAAGAGTTGTACTGGGAAATTCTCAATTTAATATAATGTAATATATATGACATATAATAATTTCTGAGGAATAGTTCTGATTGAATAACCTTGTGTGTGATAATCTGCCAGTGTTCAGTTGAGCAAAACAGGTGAAGAAATAGGCTTCTCCACTTGCTTTTCATTTTATATGTATCTCTGTGTTTGTTTTGTCTTTAAGGAGATATCAAGTGGAAAGACTTAAACCTCCCCAGAAAACTCCCCATGCATCTTACGAATATGTACTACTATCTCCCTCATCTTCGAGAATATGTAGATGCAATTTTCCCAAATGTTATTTTTGGGCAACAGAGAACTGGAGGTAGGAAATAAAGCTTGGCTTCTATTTTCCATGTGTTTGTATTTTTTATTAATTTCTAGCAATGAAGCATACACAAAAGTTTGGAATGGATTTTCTCTCTCAATTTTCTAATGTTACCAAGCTGAATGAATTTTAATGGCAATAGCAAAAGTACTTTTAAAATGCCCACCCCTATTTCAAGTCTTTGATAAAGACTCAAAGTATTCTGAAATCCTTTTGAAAAATCAATACAAATAATCTTGCTTGAAAAACAAGATTATTTTTTGCTTTAATCATATATTCATACGGCTAATATGCAGTAGCTGACATTTTTTCCGCGCAAAATTAGTATGGATGAGGAAGCCAAGGCAAATTTACAATGCATTTAGTGTGGCAATGTGAAAAGCAAAGGGAAAGGTGATGTGAACATTTAAAGGATATTGATATATCTTCAGTGTAGCTTTTTCATCCACATGAGAAATTGGCTGACACCTGTAGAAATCATAATGAATTCCAGTGGACTAGAATACAGATTTTGCATTATCTTAGATGTCATGTGACAGGTAAAAGGAACATGCAAAAATAATAAACAAAGAAGAACTAGTCAACCATTTTGCTGAGTTTTGTATTTTGTTGAAATTTTTACTTTTCTCTAGGGTGATTTTATATGAAGAAACACTGGCACTGTTTTTGACTTAACTGAAAAACTCCAAACCTTGGGCCGTGTTCATGACAATAGATAACTTTCTACAGACTACTTATTAGTAGGTGTAGTAGTAGCAATGTGATCTAATGTTGTAGCTCTTACTGGAGTACCTGTAGATCTGTGTCACTAATAAATAAATACTCTGTTTAATCTTCTTTTATTTGTACAGGAAAATCACAATAGCAAGACTGTAGTTAAATAAGTACAGGTTGACCTTCAGTTTCTAAAATGAAACAAATCCCAATGGTTTAGCAAGTTATGTGCTGGGAAGGAACATTAGCACTCCGGCGTCTTTGAGCTGACACTGGCATGGAAGTTGAAGTCAGAACCAAGTCACTATTTGCACTTACTGTTTTATTTAAAGTTGTTGCTTGCTTACCAGTCTTCTGAGATTTTGGTGAATAGAAATCATCTGCAAGGAAAAAGATTCCACAGGTTTACTGAGCTATGTTTGGCCACTGATTTAAGTAATGCCCATACTAATGAAAAGAGAGACACCCTGCTTATGGTCTAACAATGTAATACAGCATAAGTTTGCTACAGAGGAGTCTTTGCCAGAGACAATTTCAGTTCCTTTATTTTTAATAACAGTAACATCTTAGTTCTTTTATTCTTATTGATGCTATGAAAAACATTGATGCATATAAATTAAACTGCTCAGGATTTTTGAAGTGTATTCCTTTCTGAAATACATCACATTCACTACCTATGAGAACCTGCTCACTAGAGCAGTGCTGGTTTAACCCTTCCTACTTAGATCTCCAAAGCAAGAGCAAGCACTTATTTTGCAAACCCACTTTTGAATCTCAGTGGAAAACACCTATGTGTTTGCCAGACATAGTAATATCTCCAAGTTCTCAAGTGTAGACCTGGTGTTTATAACACAGACACAGACTAAACACAGCTGGAGGTCTCTCTCCTTCCAGGTAGTAGAGCAAATGCTGTCACACAGCTAAGGAAATATTAACTGTTGCCAAGTTTCATGGTCATATCAAATCAAAATTAAAATGTAATTTCAATTTTCCTTAAAATTACATGGCTTGAGACATTCTCTATTTGCAGTCTCCCTGGTGATGGGTATTCCTACTGTGAAAAGGGAAAAACAAAATTATCTGATTGATACATTGCATTCCCTACTGTACCAACTATCTGAAGAACAAAAGAAGGACTGCATAATAATCATCTTTATAGCAGAGGTAAGTTTGCATGGAAAGGTGAAGAATGCTGATAGAAAATATGCAGATTTATGTCATGTAATAGTGCAAAATAGTGGTAGCTTGGCCTTTGGGAGGGATTTTTTCAGGGCTGGAGGAGATGATGAGCAGTTAGTACCTTAGTGTTCATATGCGGAAAAAAAACCCTGTAATGCAGATGATCAAAGGGTAAAATGTCGTATTACATTTACCAACAAAGTCATTGGGTCAGATTTTCCAACCATATGAACTCATTATTTGTCTCTGAAAGTAAGGTTTTCTTCTTCCATAATGAAATGTAAGTCCTCTGCAGAAAAGTGCCATAGAACATGAAGAAAATAAACTTAGTCTAAGAAATGTTCACATTATTTATCTGCTTGATAACATATATCTTGCAAAGCATCTTGACATATTGGAGCCTTCTGCATGTGTTTTGGCATTTCCCATTCAAAAAAACCCAACTGTTCAGGACCTTGAACAGGTTTGGGAAAGTAAACAGTGATCAAGGGAAGATATTAGAGATAAATGTTGGGTTTTTTTCTAACTGAAAAATACCTTGATTACATCAGAAAAAAAAAACCCTGCAGAATTAGCTAGTAGTAGCTTCTAGCAGGTAAAATGACTGTGCAATTATTCAGACTTCATCTTTATTCTTCATATTTCTTTGTCCTTTCATAGCATGAAATCCATGCATGGATTCATTGACAGTTAGAATTTGCTATTTTTAATTAATTAGTCATCACTTTTGCAGGTATGAAAGTGTCACACAGAGTATAGTTCACTTTAATAAGTTTGGCCACAACTTCCACTTTTCTGTTTGGATCACAATAATGAGTACGAAGTACCAGTTTTATTGGCTGTAGTTCCTCTTCAGCGTAGTTTTTAGGAGCTGAACTTAATTTGCAGTTGGTATTTCCCAATGAAGAGCCCTGGTGGTGATGAGCTTTGCCTGGCTGTCATTCAGGTAAACTTCCTACTATAGGGCTTCAGAAGATTCTGTGAGTTTTAAGGGTTAATTTTTGAATAGTTTTCCACTGTGGAGAGTCCTAATGTGGCACTTTGAACAAACAGGGGCTGTGGTTGTAGTAATAGTCCATATCACCCAATTTAGGATTAAACTGCCATTGTAAGAATTACTACTCCTTTTATCCCAACCCAAAAGTCATGTTCTCACAACTTCCATTTTTTCAGCCATGTAGTAAATTGGAGCAGATAACCATGCTGATCTGAGGGGTGATAAGAATATTTTATTATGAGAGGAGGGCAGGTGTGTTCACTGGTCATGAATCCACACCTTGCTTTGTCCCACAAAGTTTTAAAAAAACCAAGGTAAATATTTACATCATGGGTTAAACTTGAGTTAACTTATTGACTGAGAGTGATTTTTAAGTTCTGGGCATTTTTTTTCTTATCACACTTCTTTACTTTTATTTTTTTTACTCATGACAAATTTAATATATGATTGGTAACAGTTATATATTAAAAATTTTATTTATTTAAAGAAAAATCTGAACTCCTAGGACAGTTATTGTGTTGCCTTAGAAAGCACATTCATAAAATTTTGCACTCTTAATGTAG
The DNA here is from genome assembly GCF_001522545.3 of Parus major. Lineage (NCBI taxonomy): Eukaryota > Metazoa > Chordata > Aves > Passeriformes > Paridae > Parus > Parus major. Next base: position 8,420,085 of record NC_031771.1, on the reverse strand, counting down.
TTAACAGATACGTTTCACACACTAAAACTGTTACTTTTATGAAACAGCACTAAAGAATGTCTTCAAAAATTCCAAACAAAGAGCCATAAGTTTGCTATATTAGGAAGAAACTAAATAAAAATGTTAAGTATTGCTGGCTTTAGAATATTTTGCTTAGGTGATTTTTCTTATCAGCCTTATGTGTCTTTTGTGATTTTTGGATGTTTAACCCAAACCAGCTCTTTTTACTGATAGTTATATGGCTGTGTTTTACTGGCATAGCTGAACAGAATTTTAGCCAGAAAACAGCCTGGCCTTCTCCAAAAGCAAGGAAAAACAAAGTGCAAGAAATGGCAGCTGGAGATAGTTGGAAACAAAAGTGAAAGTTTGGTTGCTTTGAAAAGCTTCTACTTTTCCTTAGTAGAAATACTGTTGTAACATACCACATTTGTTTGGAAGGCAAATACATATTTGCATATACATATTCCCTACAAAGTAGTGTTTAATACAAAAATGGATGACTTTTAATGAAACTCTCCCTTCTTTTCTTTAGGTGAACACAGAGTATGTTAAGAGTATTGCAGAAAGTGTTAAAACCAGGTAAGTCCTACAGAATGTAACACTCAACCACCAGTGTAAACATATTTGTAGCTTTTATGGAGAGAATTAGAACGTTTCAACACTGAAATGGAACTGAAGCAAAGGTGCACTCTCACTATGTGTGCCATAACAACTGTGAAATTGAGAACAGAAGTATGTATATCAAATTAGTTTTCATTTCTTATTTGATAAATATACTTTAACTAACCAGTCAAGATCTCAGCTTAAATCTCTGATAAATATTTACTCAAGCCTAAGTCTTTTGTCTACAAAGTTAATGATGCAGTTTGTTGGAGGTTTTTCACAAACAGGTGACGCGTCACAAGATTTTATTTCAGACACTAGTCTCAGCTACAGATACAGGAGACGGCACAAGCTCATATCTGCCATGAGCAGCCCAAGATCTCTTCGTTACAGAACATTTTATAAGTTTTTCAGCCAATAGCATATTGCTAAAGCTTACAGACAATTGTTCTATCCAATCACTAGAAACACACATACATCTTCTTCAAACACTGCTTGCTCGTTTGCTTTCTACTAACTATACACAATACTCTGTTATTAAGCTTAAAACTTTCTTGGTAAGCATATTTTTCTGCAGTCTTAAGGTCTATCTTAGCCAAGCCTAAAAAACTCAACTATTGTTTAATGTCCTTGCATATTGCATTATTGTATCTTCTTTACTTTTCAAGCCTTGCAGCTAACTCTAAGTTCTCTGCTTTTTCTTTTCTGAGGCCTATTTTCACACCTTCTGAAAGTCTTCTTACCTTTACTGTTTCCCACAGCAATTCATGTACCTGAGGCTACATGTACGAGGTCCCCACTGACTACACAACCCTGCAGTGTAATCTGGCATCTGTCATAGTGTGGTTCTGAGACCTATAGTCCAGTTCAGCTGGGTTGAGCATGGTGAAATAAATTGGGACGGGTACGATGGCGAGCCCAAAGATAGATTTTAATGTTCACTGGGACTGCATGGTCTGAGGGGTTGCATCCGAAATCCAGGGGGTGTGGTTAACCTAACAATGTATATGGGTACCTGAGGGCAGGGGTTAAATCGCAAACACGGACCAGGGACATGACCTATTGTGGAATGATCCCAGTAGCATCCTAATTTCCATCCTTTTCAGTATCCTCCTCCCAGGGCCTCGGGTTTATTCCCTCCGTGACAGGAACCCAGTCCAAAGTATGATCTATCCCAGCTGATTCAGTTCCCACATCATAGAATCATAGAATTCCTTAGGTCAGAGAAGACATGTAAGATCAAGAGTGTTCAAGCATTTGCCCTGCACTGTCACCACTAAACTATGTCCCCAGGTGCCACAACACATCCATATTTTCCCAGTCTTTGTTTACTTTTTTTATACTATTTTTCAGGAAGGCAATAGACTTGGGGCAGGAATGGGATTACTTTTATAATATTAAATGCTACTACATGATGGGTAACATTAGATGGGTGGTCTTTGCCCTGCCAAATTAACTTCAGCGATGCCAAATGGAAGCTTGCAGTTCTGCAGTTCTGCTTGCTCTTATCTTTCTTGAACAAGATCACTGGAGGAGTTGACTTCTCCTCATTTGAGGGTTTCTGCACATCCTCCTTCACTCAAGGATTTCTCAGACTGTATTTTGTGTGTGGGTTTCCCCCTGAAGACTCCTTATACTGAAGCTGTTATCTAAGTAATATTCATAATTTCCTGCCTTCAGAGGGTTTAGCTCAGTGGGAGTACTGTGGCAAGGACAAGGGGAAAAGGCACTCCTTCTTGGCATTGCCAAGGTACAATACCTGCTGCAATTTTAACACTCAGAAAATTTTAATTACTGCTTTATGGCTTTTGAAGACATTATTGCAGAGTATTTGCTTTGTCATGGTTACACAGTAAGATTGATATTTTTTTTCCCATAATGCTGGTACTATGATGTGTTTAATTTTTAGTGTAATCTTTTGTTTACTAATCATAGGAAATGGGAAACTCAGTTTTAAAAGCTCTACCAGTTTTGTGTTAGGGTTTAAAATTTTGTTTGTTTGTTTGTTTTTGTTGAGATTCTTGTTTGTTTGGTGGTTTTTAGTTTGAATTTTTTGGTTGGTTGTTTTGTGGTTTTTTTGGAGGAAGGGGGAAATTTGCCTTCTAGGTTTGGCTCCCAAAGTATGTTAAACATTTTTTCAATGTCTCTTCAAATGGAAAATTTAATTCTTCGAGCAGAGACTAGACCCAGACTCCTGATTTTAAACTCCTGCTCTGAGACAGTATAATTTTGCTTAGAAAGTAGAATTTGAGTTGGAGCAAGTGTAAGGAAGGGAGCTCTCATGCAAGGGGGATGTGTGTTGTTCTAGATAATAGGTTTGGTTGTGAATTACTGCTGCATTGTGGCAACTATCTCAGGATGATTAGTAAGCATCTACAGATGCAGGAGGGGCAGGATTTCTGAGAGAAGACTTCTCTCCAGTGTTTTCTGAGACTTGGATGAGTTCCTGACCTGTCTGTTCTGATGGTTGTTAAAGACCCCTTCTTGGTTCCAAATTTGTGGCCAGTTTCTTTCCTAGAGTTGTGCATTCCACTTCTGGAGAAGCAGATCTAACTTTGGGGAGCTGCTGTCTGTTGCTGTTGCCCTCAAAAGTCTTTTTGAGGAATGGGGTCTTACTAAGATTCTTCCCAGCTTCCCCAGAGAAGTCCAGTCTGGAGTCCTAGAGGTTATTTCTCCTCCTGCTTCTTATTACCCGGATTTTTCCAACCTGGAGAAAACACTTGGAGATTCTGAGGACCGAGTAAGGTAAGTTTGCTATATAAAACCTAAGAACCCTTGTTAAGAGTGTAAAATGGAAAATTCAGAAAAAGTCAGTACTGTTTGAGCTGGTAATGTTTTTGTGTTTCAGAACTAAAGGACCTCAATTGTACTTGTAAAAAAATTTTACAAGGGGATCTTGAGAAAAGCTATGCTGCACATCAGCTTCAGGGTGAGAGCCAAGGTGTCTCATTTGGGTCTTGACTCTAGGCATCCAACAGGTTTTAAACTAAATGGATAATGCCAACAAGCAATAGGCTATATGATCTGGTCAAAAAGGAAAAAATAGAAAAATCTTTAATGTCACTGATGAGGGAGAGTCTCTGTGAACATACCGAGGAAACCCCATGTGGCCCTCTAGGTATTGACAACTACTATCGGTTTAATTAATGACCTAACTTTTTGGTGATCACTGAATTTTTACCTACTGTTAATACATCCTTAATGGTGAATTCATTCACTTGCATGACACAAAATCACTAAGACAGAGATTTAAACCTAAAAAAAAAAAATATTTATTGGAGGAAAGTAATTTTCTTTCAGTAAACAATAACTAATTTATCAGAAGCCACTGCAACAATGCAGCAAGAGAGTTGCAGTACTGAGAATTTAGGCTGGAGGAAATCAGCTAGTATATTTATATATATGTGTATATATACTGGCTTTATGGATAAACCTTATGTGTTATAGACCATACACAAGTTTACATACTTATAATTTAGTTTTAGATATGATTAGATTTGGATCGGTTATACTTTTATGTTAATTAAATACCAATAAATTACTCTGTAGTCTTTCAGTGTTGATTATCAAATATCAACGTCATCCTCTGGTAATATGAGAGACTGTACAAAATATGTGTTTATATTTAAACCTGAATATTAAGACTATCAACCTGCTCTCATGCTGTTCATATGTAAAACCACTTACTTTTTCATCTTTAAATAATCCATGGGTGTTTATTTCTATTCTTCATAAAATCATAAGTAGACTCTTTTTAAGTCATTTGACTTGAATAACTTGATAGAAATTTTGTTTCAAGCTCCATTGACAGAGATGTAATTTTTGTTTATTTAATGCTAACTTTTATAGGAAAAGAAAATTATTTACAAGTGTTTATATTGATTGTAGAGGAATGCTTTTGCACTTAGCAATGGGTTACTTATTGTACTTAGCAATACTCAACCTTACAATTTTATTGTGGAGACAAAAAATACAGAGCATTAGAAGTTCTCTTATTATAGAAATAACTGTTGCAACCCCCTCAAAAATCTGATCAGAATTTGCTGCTTATGTTTAGGTGGAGAACTAAACAGAATTTGGATTATAGCTTTTTAATGCTATATGCTCAACCTAAGGGAACATTTTATTTACAGGTATGTCCATATTATTATTAAGTAGCAGCAATACCTCTGTACTGATTATTAGCTTTGGCAATTTTAATTTGTTTCAAAGGCCTCAATAAAATCAGCAATCTATCATCATTTTCTGGGTATTTTGCCTGTGCTTTTTACAAGCATCCACATATTTCTGTATTTATATACATCTTGCAGCCAGGTACTATTTGATTAAAACCATCTCTACCTTCCTGTCATTTGTGAGGTTGAAAAGCAAAGTAACTGAAGCATGAAACCCTTATTTGATTAAGTAAAGAAAGTCAGGTTTAAATATATTTTTACTTACTGCAGCCAGGAAAAATAGTGGTGATAGGTCCAGGTTATAGTCCAGATGACAATGAAATGAAATATTTCAAAAAGGGAAACACTGGTAGAGTGATACTTGAGATAAGGTCAACCACAAGTTGGCACAGGTCCTTAATTCTCCAGAAGATTTTGTGTTAGCCTTCAAGAAGATCCCCATGCATTTAAGCTTAGTTTTAACCATCATTCTAAATTTGTGCTAATTTGCACTCCATAAAGATCTTAATCACCCCCAGAGATTCAAAAATTTTTAAGAGCTATTCAATCATGGAACAGGTCTATAAAATTTTATGTAGCTCAATGATGTCAGCAGTTTTAAAAACATCAGAAGAGCATTTTGCCTCAGAGTATGTATTCCATAAGGACATCACAGGATTCCTGGAAGCAGAAGACTGCAGGACCTGGCATCTCCTAAAGTTTTTCTTGGGATTCAACACAAACACATTTGAGCTGGGATACTTAAGAGTTCCCATGCTCTGTTCTCAAATGTGGCATAGATGCTCAGGCTGCAGGCAGACAAACAAAAATGTATTTTGAACAATTATGGTTTAATGGAAAATGAAGTATTTTCCTGTGGCTTTTGTATATTTTTAAGAACATTATCCAAGTTTACTGAGTGCACTAGAGCATTAAGGCATAGAAAACCCGGGGAAGTGAAACATTAAGATGCTGCCAGATACTTGACGTCCCTTCCTGTTACCAAGTTCTCCAAGCATGCATATTTGCACCACAATGACTTACTTACGTATTTGTATTTCTAAAGGAATTTGAGAACATGTGTTTTCTTATCTGAGACATTATGTAATGACTGAACTGTTATTATGAGCAAAGACTGGAAGGTGGTGATCTGGTGGGAGTTACGTCTGCTGTCAGAATTTTCTTAAAAATAAACTATACTTTACTCATACTGTCCCTACTATATCCTATTCTTCATCTGTATGTCCAGCCTACAGCTACTTCTGTAGCACAGGTGCTGGTCTGCTCAAGAAGTACTCTTTCACCTGTAGAGTGCAGGTGAAAAGAATGAACAGTTGATGCCATAAACTTAGTTATGTCCGCCCTCTATTTAGAAGTCCTGTATTAAAGGAAAGCAAACAACTTTAAAGTACTTTTCTTTAGCCCAGTACAAGATTTACTTCAGTAATCTTAAACAAAGCTTGAGTTAGGATAGATTTTTATTTAGTTTAGTCAGGAATAGTATTGATTGAGTGGCTGATACTAAGTCCCAAACCTTGAAAGAAGATAAGCACACAAAATTAGTCTTGACATCTACAGAACAGTTGATGTGATGAGTCAAACAAGATCTTTGCTGAGTAAACAGTTGTTCTAGGATACTGCTGAACCAGGATTTAAGTAAGTAGTTTTGTGAAGTACATTGAAGCTAAAAGGCTTACACTGGGGATGAACCTTACCCACTGATTACCTACTGATCAACTTTTCTACTTAAACCATCTGTATTTTTTTCCTTTTTCACTGAGAGAACTTTGGTGGGATATATAATAATGGGATCATAACATAGCCATAAAAGCAGGCAATCCAATCCCAGCCTAATAATGAGAACATGCATTTGTTATTTCTGTCCATGGAGACTTAGTTCACTGAAGGAATCAAACATTTCAAATCTGAAAGAAACAGATGCAGCATTTTTAAGTGTTTTCTATTAGAACTGAGATGAAGGAAAAAGAAATCGTTAAATAAATCTTAGTTTCTTCAGTTAAAATTTCTTATCAAGTTCTAACTTAACTTGCAGTAGTTACTTGAACTACTGCTATGATTTTTTTATCACCTCATATGGAGACTGGGAAAGCTTTGTGTATTTATATTATATATATATATATATACACACACTAGTAATATACATTGCCAGCAGCACTTCTCTAATGTATTTAAAACCTGAGCAATATCTCAGTGAGTTCACCAGGACTCTTTATATGGATATCTTTTTCTTCCCCTCATTAGACTCTAGGTTAGGCCTGCTAGAGCTCCCCAGTTTCCACATATTCATTGTCAGTGAGACAAAATGTAAAAATACTCTAATAAAATTCAGAAAGGAAGAACCTTCCTGTCTGATGCCTAAACTTTTATTGTATTCTTCCACTTTTTTTTTACTATTTCATTTTTACTTCTCTTAGACAAACAATCTGCATAAGAAAAATGAATGGAAACCTATTTGTTACCTATCACATAGGAAATTTTCATAGTCTTGCTGTAGTGGATGTATATTTTTTCATTCAAAAGCACTGATGAGTGAAAGGAAGTTAGCTGTGATTATGTGTTTTGCTGGCCTTCCCATGGCAATGGGGCAAGTGGACTAGGCAGTTCATATATTAAACTTCCTGATCCAGTTGTGTGCAGGCACTGCGCAACCTCCTTTGGCAGATAAAAGCATATGAGAGAACAAGTGGCTGTAAGCTGAAGGCAGAAAAAAAATCAAATTAGAATTTGGGTGCGAAGTATTAAACATCCAGAATAAAAAATTGTTGTATAACATACTGAAAATGACTGATACTGGAATCCTCTAAGCAATGGGAGATGTTCTCTAAGAAGATGTGCTTTAGTTAAACACAAGTCACAGGGTTAAATAAATAACTTTAATGGCTTGTACTACATGGGATATCAAACCACATCCTCTAATAATCTCTGTCAGCTTCAGGAAAGACCATCTCAGACTTCAGAATTACTTTCTCCTCATAACTACATTCATAGTCACTTTGCATCACAGCCCCTGTGCTTTTAATCTTCACTGGTTTTGCATACTTTTCTAAGGTGTTTTTTGATATGGTGGCCTCCCTAGGTTTTTGAGATACTCCAGTCTGCTTTTCATCCTTTTTTGTGCCCCTCAATTTCTCTTTGCACATTCTCTAAAACCTTCTTTGATTCTTTGCTCTTCTCTCTTAAAATCTTGCTGCTGGCTAATCCTCTAAACAAAATTTTGTGCCAGATGTCTTATAAATAGATGTTTGGGGTCTTTTTCTGTTGTTCTCATCTGCATAACTGTCAATTCAACTCAATCCCCAGATCATTGATTCTGTTAAGAAGCATTCATCTTGATCAGTTTGTCTCTATTTGTTATCTTACCATCAGCAAAAGCTGACAGAGTTAAACAGATCTCTTAATCTCATCTTTCTTACTCCTGGGTTCACTGTTGCCAACACATTTCTTGTCAGCCAGCCCTACACTTGTAGTGATGCCCAAATTCAGCTAAAACCTGTGGGCCTGATCTCTCAAGCTCTTGATGATGACTCTGTGCTGCATCAGTTGAAGTCACAAAACCAGCAGAAAATCATGTTTTGTTTGATTGAGGTTTTTTCTCAAAGGATTAATTTTCTAGGTATTTAGCTTTCTGAAGACAGTTCCAGCACAACTAGACATGCAGCAGGGCCAGTGAAGTTAGAAAAAATTTCTGTATGATTACACTACACCCCAGCAATATTCTCCTGAAGTCTTGGCCTCCTCTTCCTGTGTTTTCACATCCATACTGAATTCAAACCATGAAATACTCAGTCCTTAATTATTTCTGGAATACATTTATTCATTTGTGTCATTGACTGCAGCCCCCTTGTCTGGATTCATAATCCTCGGCTTTAGTAGAAGAAACAGCTTCTGGCTTTTCAGATGCTCAGTTACTCTCTGAAAGCTAGGTGAAAATGAAGCCAATGCCTTTCCCATTTCCTTGATGGGTGTCAGTCGTCTCTTCCAAATAACTTTTAGCTGGCTCTATTGCTGTACTCTGTGCCAGTCTTTACACACCTTGAAAGTTCTATGTACTCCTGCCCTTCAGTGTGATTCACGGACTACACCCCTTCCCTACCAGTATTCCCTGGAAAAACTTGCTTTCTACTGGCATTGCAGTTATCGTCCACAGTCTTTCTCAGTCACCTTGTATGAATGACAAAGTCTGCCCAGGCTACCAGAGCTTTTAGACACCTTTCCTTTCAGACAGTTTGCTCCTGTTGCTTATCAATGCTTATACAACCTTAGAAAAAACTACCTATTGTTGTCTTCCTTAACCTCTTGTCTTTTTCCTTAATGTTTTCTTCTAAGTGAGATCTCTTTAAGGCAGGGAGTCCTCCTTCATCAAAAAAGGGAAAAGCACCCATGGTGTTATGGTCACACCTGTAGATAATTACTTAATGAGTGATACTAAACTAGAGATATATGTAGAACTAAATAGCTAAATAGCAATCCACTGTAGTTTGAAACAGCTTCAGTACATGCGGTGCAGCATGTAATACAACACAATTTTCATTTGCTTGTGGAAATGTCACTACCCCCTCTGCAAGCAAGAAAATCACTGCTTGCCTTCTCTTTTTCTGTTGCATTTTTTCCCCCTCAGCTGGAAGATGATATTATAGCCAAACCTGATTATATTGAAAGTATAAAAAGCTTCGCTGCTCAACAGTCCCAAGACTGGATGGTTCTTGAGTTCTCACAACTTGGATTTATTGGTAAGTATTAAGACCACAGAAGAATCAACGGGTTTTGGAGCTGTGTAGATCAAAAAGGTCTCATTCAGAGACAAAGCATGGAAGGACTTGCATATCAAAACTTCCTTGGTTCTTCAGGAAACATCCCACTCAATGTACTTTACTTTTTGTTCTCTTTAAAAATGTCTTTTTAATACAGAGTCCCTTCAGCATAGAATCTATAATTGAGCTCCCAAAAGGAGGAATTTTTTCCATGTCAGAGAACTATGTGCCTCTGAAATGTGTAGCTCTCTTTTCAAGAATGCAATCAGAACAATCTATTAAAAAAAACAAAACAGCTTTCTCCTTTTCTTTATGGAGGAGAATATGCATCCCATATCATAGGGCTGGATGATCAGCAACTCTTCCAAGCCAGGTTCTATGTGAAATTTTTCATTAAATCATAATTACATTCATATGTGCCAGGCTGGTGTGATACTTAAATGTTTATTTAAATAAATTACATTGAAACATAAAGCTGGTGATTCTTGCATAGCAATAAAAGTATAACTTCTTGTCTTGCTTTCAGGAAAATTGTTTAAATCAGAAGACTTACCATTCATTGTGGATTTTTTTCTCATGTTCTATAAGGATAAGCCCATAGACTGGCTTATAGACCACCTGCTGTGGGTTAAAGTGTGCAATCCAGAAAAAGATGCAGTAAGTATAATTGTGAGTTTATGAACATAACATTCAAACACTCTCAGTAACAAAATTTATTTTGAAAAAGTGGAACATAAATCTCTCAAACTGGACTTACTTTGGGCTGACCAGTGTTTCTGCTCCTTGGGTTTTAGGGTTCAGGAGTTTTAACTGGTGCAGCCAGTTCCTGCTCCAGAATTTGCATGTGTTAATTTTGTGTTGATAAAGGAGCAAGAAGAAGCAGACAGGAGCTGTATAGAGCAGGAGATTACGAGAAGGAGAGCATGCAAGTTTTACCCTGTAGCATAAATGACTCCTGGGGATAGCAGAAGGTCCCTGGTTTTTTAGACTTAGTAGTGCACTGCAGAGTCTCCAGACCCACTTCATATAGATAGGAGGAAGCCTTTAATTCCTGCTCTGTGGGTTAAGCCAGCTCATAGGACTTAGAGTAAGCCACAAGAAACTAATTAAATTTCTTTCCTGTCTGTGAAAACAGATGAAAAACCAGATACTATTATGTTGACATCACCCATTCCATATCTAACATGTGCATCACCCATTCCATATCTAACATGTGCCAGCTTCCATCCAATAGATGAAATACTATTTTATTTATGACTGTTCCATCTTCTAAGACCTGATTCCTACCTAAAATGAAGCTGTGTTCCCAAAAGGCAGGTAGGCAGCTCATGGAAGTCTGCTCTGAGCAAGCCAAAGCAGAGTGGTGTCCTCAAGTTTCTACTGAGTTTCTCTTCTGCATTTGCAATTTCAATTGCTGTGGGTAGCAAAAACCTACTGAGACAAATCAGTCTGACATGGCTCTTGGGTGGGAATGACAAGTGGCATGACGTGCTGGGACTATTCATGAGAATGCAGAAAATAAAGACTGGGAGAAGGCTGGGTATCCCAGCTGTGGTGCCTTCTCTGTTTGACAGGTTAAAGCAGTGAACTTTCCTATAGGCACCAGAGAAGGCAAGCTGATAACTCCTCACACTTTCCCCTTTCCAACCAACTAAGACTGTCACAAAGTGATCACACACTGTGCTACACAGGAGAGTCACCAGGGACTTGTTTGTAGTTTCTATGTGCCATCATGTGGTGATAGATTTTTGGCATGTATTTACGTAGAATCACAGAATGGTTTTGGTTGGAAAAGACCTTAAAGATCATTCCATTCTGACCCCCTGCCATGGGTAGGGACACCTTCCAATAGACCAGATTGCTCAGAGCCCCATCCAACCTGGCCTTGAACATCTCCAGGGGTGAGGCATCCACAGCTTCCCTGGACAACTTGTCTCTGTGCCTCACCATCCTCACAGGAAAAAACCTCTAACAGCTAATCCAAACCTACTCTCTTTTAGCTGGAATCCATTCCTTCCTGTCCTGTCGCTCCAGGCTCTCGCAAAAAGCCTCTCTCTGTTCCTTGCAGGATCCCTTCAGGTACTGGAAGGCTGCAATTCCCAAAGCCTTCTTTTCTCCAGGCTGAAAAATCTCAATTCTCTCAGCCTTTCCTCATAGAAGAGGTGCTCCAGCCCTCTGATCACCTTGGCCTGCTCTAGATTCAGCAAGACAGGTCCATGATCTTCCTGTGCTGGGACCCCAGAGCTGGGTGCAGCACTGCAGGTGGGCTCTCACCAGAGCAGAGGGGCAGAATCCCCTCCCTCCCCTGCTGCCCACAGTGCTTTGGATGGAGCCCAGGACATGTTTGGCTTTCTGGGTTGAGTGCACATGGCTGGGTCATGTCCAGCCTCTCAACCACCAACAACCCCAAGTCCTTCTGGGAAGGGCTACTCTCTATCTACTATTCCCCAGCCTGGATTGATATTGGAGGTTGCTCTGACCCAGGTTCAATACCTTGCACTTGGTCTTGTTAAAACTCATGATATTCCCATGGACCCATTCCTCAAGCTTGTCCGAATTTTCAGCCTGGACTATTAACATATCAAGGTTCAGCTACATCTGCTCACCAAGTTGGAAAAGACAGTTTTGATGATCAGAGCCATCAGGTCTCTGGATGGTTCAGAAACTTTGTCATGTTTGCCTCCTGTGAACCATCATTCACTGCTGAGGTCCCCAGTACAAAAAAAAAGTCACGGATTTGTTAGAGCAGGTGTAGAAGACACAGAAATGGTCAGAGTGCTGAAGACAGGCTGGAAGAATCAAAGCTCTTCAGATTGAAGAAGAGAAGGCTTCAGGTGAGACCATATAGCACATTACAGTACCTAAGGGGGGCTTGTATGAAAGAGGGAGAAAGTCTTTTTATGTGTTGTGACAAGAGAAAGGGCAACAGTCCTAAATGGAAAGAGGGTATGTTTAGATTGGATACAAGGAAAACATTTTTTATGGTTTGGCTGGTGAGTCACTGGCACAGGTTGCCCAGGAAAGGTGTAGATGCCAACTCCAGTGTTTCTGGATTTAGTGGAAGCCTATCCATGGCAGGGGAGTCAGAACAACATCTTTACTGGTCACTTTGAACCCAACCTGTGGGTTGTAATCTGTGTTTTTGTAATCATATGCAGTGGTCTGTGTCTATCATGTGCAGTGGGAGTTACAGGCTGCAAGGGTGGAAGCCCTGACTCAACAAGCAGCCTTACATCAGCTTCTGCAGAAATGACCACACCACCTCATGCCACCAATCATTCTCAGCTGCTGCCAGAAGCAGCTCTTTTGGTAATACTGCCACAGCATAAAATAAGACATTCTAGAGCCTGCATTATTGCAGGGGATGAACTGCAAACCCTATCAGTAGAAAGATCACAAGTTTCTTTTCTTAAAATGATTTCTTCTTTACTGAAGTATAGTGTGCCTTTCAGAGAAACAGCTGCCAGTAAATCAATTGCACAAATTGTATTGTGGTTTTACATTATTTTGCTGAACATCTGTTGTGGACAAAAATAAAAATACTTGGCTTTTTTCATAGCTTTCCCAGGGTATTTTGAACTTTTAATTAGTACTCCTGTGGAAACAATAAATCCTTCATGAGCTTTGATGGTTTTAAGCCAGTTGAGTGAAGACTTAATCAATTCTGGCTTTAGAAGTCATTGATAAAGTTAATGTAACATTTTTCCTTTATAGAGCTGAAAGCACTTGATGGAAGAGGTAAGCACATTATCCTCTCAAATTTTAAGGTATGAGACCTGGGATATAGAAAAATTAAATGATCTTCCAAACTCATATAATAATTCTGTGGCAGCACCATGAGTACAACCCAGGGAGACTCATCTTAGCTCTTTGCTTTGTTCCTTGCTATTATGCTTCATTGTTGTATTAATTACTGTGGCATGTTTGTGTCATTGTATCAAACTACAATGCTCTATATATACAAAGAAAAAAATTATATTTAAAGAAGTGGTTTTCTATATTTCAAAGATCAAGAAATTCCAAAATTAATACCAATTACAGTTATTTAATTTCTTGATACATATCATGTCCCAGGCATAGTAAACTGGAAAATTGTGGTTGAAACACAGTATTTGTGGGTGCGGAGGAGCCCGCCGAGCCCGAGATCCTGGCTCTCCCCTGGAGGCAAGACACCTTGCACTCAGAGAGAGACAATGTATCGCTCCCAGGGCTCTTTGAGTTAGTTATGTTAAACTGTTGCGCTTCATTGGTGTTCCCCCCTGCCTTCCCACCCCGATACATGTATCTCAGGCTCCCCCCGCCCCTCTCCTCCCTATAAATATCCCGGGTTTTCCCCTGTTCCAGGGAATAGCTGTTGCTGGCTCCCTTCGCCCAAGCTCTGCCTGAATAAAGGTTTGTGCTTGGCAGAACGCTAGACCAGCTTTCTCGTCCCTTCTTCCTGTGTCGCCTGCCCGCTGCTGCTGAGCCGAGCTAGAATCACTTGCCTGCCCGAAGTCGCACACACACGCTTCGGCCCAGCCTTTTCAGGGCTGCTTCTCCAGAGAAGTCGCAGTGCTCCGGGCTTTCCGTCGCCGCGGCAGTATTTAAGGGCTTTATCTAATTATGTGATAAAAGATCCATAACTTATGATACATTAAAAGCCTCCCAAACACAACAAAGAGGCAAAATTATGAAGATTGAAATGTAACCAGCACCTATCTTAAGAAGGTCAGTTTTGGTCAAAATAGTTTAATTAGAATGATACGGCAAGGCTAAGAGTTGAAATAAAGTTTGCCAAAAACAGCTAAAAAATCAATCAGTTTCAAATTTGAGTCCATTTTTGTCACCCTGACATGTGATTCGTCACATACTGTGCAGAAACCCCTGAATTAGTGGTGTTTGAGCCTTCAAATCTAAATAACAGCATGAGAGGAATTAGGAGTTTTGGACTAGAAACGGTGTATGTGACATAAGGTGACTGTTAATTTAAGGATATAAATTATGTCATTTAAATATGGACAAAAAATCTGGACCCATACCCTTAATTACATAATAAAATTGCTTTATGTACCATAGTTTGTCTCTCCTTGTTTAAATAATCCTTCTCTCCCTTTTACTTTCTTTCCAGACACACTGTGAAAAGGAAAAGTCAAAGTTACGTATCCGTGCTAAGCCATCTCTCTTTCAGCATATGGGAATTTATTCATCATTGTCTGGGAAGATACAGATTTTGAAAGTAATAAGAAATTAATGCCATGTTTTTAAATTATAAGCTTGTATTCTGACATTTCTCAAATGAGTTTCAAGAACCACATCTTTGGCATTAGATGGCATTTCCATATCAAATTATGTTGTTTTACAGATTTGGTAGAGAGTTTTGATCTGGCACCTTAGCTGCAGGTGGAGCACTGCTCCTACACAAACACCTTTGAACATCGCCATGTGAACAGTACCATTTCATGGCATGTAGGAACCCTCTTCACAAGCACAAGGTTTCAGATGCTCCATGCAAATGAAGCCATGATGGTTTGTTTTGGCTGAGCACTTCACATTCCCGATACGAGGGATGATTAAGAAGGTATATTCATAGGACAAAGGTATGACTAATATGATGGCCACAGATTTTTAGGGAGAGTTTGTAGGGCAAGCCTCATATCTGATAAGGGCATGAGCAATGATGAACCAGACTTCAGGAATTTCCCGATGGTGCCATCTAGACTAGTGACAAGATTTCTTAATTGGATCAGACTAGAGATTCACATAGCCTTTAGCAGAGCCCAGCAATCACATGTTCTGGCAGAAGGCATCCTAGACAACTATGAAACAGCCTGGTGTAAAGATTTTTATTTTTAAATCTTGGTAGCTAAGAAACAATCAGTACAGCTCTGCCTAAAAAATGTAACATTAAGTCCTAGTGACTACACTGAAATTAATATTGTATATCTATTAAAAATAGATTGGATATTTTTTGACATTGAGGTAATTATTTTCTAGAATATTTTTCTATAGTAATTACAGGTATCAGTGCACTTTTTTCCATTGTATGAGTGAAATTACATTTCTTTATATCAACAGGATAAAGATTTTGGAAAAAATCTGTTGTATAAAGCACATAATAATCCACCTGCAAAACTGGATACAAGCCTAAGAATATACCAGCAATATACTTTGGAAAAAGTTTATAAAGGAGAAGACTGTTTTTGGGCTTCAGCTCCAGTGGCAGGTGACTACATCAGGTTCACATTTTTAAATCCACTAGAAGTTGAAAAGTAAGTATTACATGATATGGAACATACAAGCCTACATATATCCAGTTTGGAAATGCTTGAGTCTGTTCAAAAAAGTGCTTAACTGTTTGTATAAACCTTGTTACTGCAAAAAAATCCATGATTTGCTATTTATCTGCTCTTCTTCCTGAACTCCTTTCCTGAAATACATTTCTTCATTGGTAATTAAAGAGCTTCTTAATTTTTTTTTCCCTTTTATTTCTTCAGGTAAATATTTTACACTCTCATGATAATTCTCAAAGGAATTTGTTTCTAAGTGATGCATTTCCTCAAGGGTGAAAGCTTTATTTACATAGTTGACAACAGAAAGGCTGTTTGCATGATGTCAAGTCTGTATCTCCACCTAGTGAGCTGCAGTGAATAAACACTGGTGTTCTGTTAATTAACTGGTTAATGCTTTCTGAAACTTGGGTAGGCTGTAGTTTTGCATGTTCCTGTTACTGCGAAGCTACATTGGATGAAGCTAACTTACATATGGTATTGTCTAATGGCTGGTCCCAGCCCCATTACATTGATAGTATGGTTAATCTATAATATTTGGTGTTTTTAAGCCTTAAATATTTGATACCAGAGGAGAGAGTTGGATTATTTAAATTCTCTTAGTTATTTTTGGATCTAAAACCATAAGAACTTTTAATACCAGACATTAAAAACCAAACAGGGATTTTTATTCTTAGATGTTTTTTGCTTGGATTCCTGTTTGGTCAATGCTTTTCCTTTATTGGCTTTTCCTTTATAGGAAATTGTTTAGAAACAGCTGAGTTGACCGGTATCGATAAAAATGGGGAATTCTCTTGGCACTTTTGTGCCAGCATTTTTGCTGCCACTCACCTTCCAGAAGCCCATTCCACTTCAGTGTTACAATTATAGGAATAGATCAGAGGGCAGACCTTCCTTAGCCATTTAAACATGGGAAGTTAATTTATTTGAAACTTGAGCACTAAAAACGGGCAACACTTGCATTTGTGGTCCCAGAAAAAGATGGTTTAAATATTTCTCCTGTTTAAAATAAAATTACTATATTATGGTTTGGTTTATAGTTTCGAGGCCTATTTCTGTTCTCTATAGCCCAAAAATAGATAAAGAAAAGCTATCTGAAAATTTCCTTCAAAACTGGAAAGAATTACTTCCCTAGAAATCTCCTAAAGTATAAAATAATACACCTTTATCATCAGGTACTTGTTCAGAAGTGGAAACCTGGAGCACCCTGGTGATAAACTGTTTAACACTACTGTGGAAGTGTTGCCAGCTGATGTAAGTCTCTCATTTAGAACCATATTTCATTTTCAGAATGATATTCAGCATAAAATATCATACTCTAGAAAATACTTCTTTAAATGTTATTATTTTTTACAGGAAACACTAAGAAAAGAACTGCATTACAATGGAAATAAATTTAACTACCCAGCAACCAAAGCTGGATATTTAAAAATAGGTAAATTGTTTATTGTCACTTCAAAACCAGAAATGTTGTTCCTACATATAAAATGTTTCTGCTCTTAAGGAATTTATTAACTCTGTGATAAATTCAGCATTCCAAGGTGAGCTAGTAAGGAAAAGAAACCCTTTGCATTACTGCATATTGTAGTGTACAGTGTTCAACCATGACTCTCCTATTTTGGTTTAAGTTTGACCAGTGACAAAAGCCAAGACATCTAATTAGAAGGAGAACTCATTATAGCCCCTTTAAAGGATTCACATGGCAAGGTTTTTGTAGTTGGGGTGGGAGGGTGGGGGAAAACTACAGGGGTTGGTGGCTTCAGTGAAAAGCTTCCAGAAGCTTGCTTTGTGTCCAGTGGAGCCAGTGGCAGCCAGCTCCAGGACAGACCTACAACTGGCCAAGACTGAACCCATCAGCAATGGTGTAGTGCATTGTGGGATAACATATTTCAAAAAGGGAACAGAAAAGCTCTGTGTAACAGCAACTGCAGCTGGAGGGAGGAGGGAGAATACATGAGATAAAAACCTCTCCAGACACCAAGGTCAGTGAAGAAGGAGGGGGAAGATGCCATTGTGATTCCCCTGAGGAGGAAGGAGCAACAGAGACAACATGATGAAATGACCGTGACCCCCATTCCCTGTCCCCCTTCACACCTGGGGGTAAGAGGCAGAGAAAATCAAGAATAAAGTTTAGCCCAAGAAGAAGGGAGGGTTGGGGGAAGGTGTTCTTCTTTTATTTCTCATTACCCTATTCTGAAACGAATAAATAATTTAATTTTTTTTCCCAAGTCAAGTCTGGTTTGCCTATGAGAGTAATTTGTGACTGATTGATCTCTCCTTGTTCTTATTTCAACTCATGAGTCTTTACCAAAACATTTTTTCCCTAATGTATTCCTGGATTTAATTTATAGTTTGTAATTTAGAGATTTTTCCCAGGTTTGCTTGGAAGTGTATTTCATGCTAATAAATGTTCATATGGGTCTTGTGGGTTTTTTTATTAAGGGGCCTTTGAAAATGGCATTGCAGAAGGAAACATCAATAAGTCAATTGGAAGAATACAGGCTATTCGTTTATCAGTCAGTTCTGATTCTCCATTCTGGGCAATACTGAGTGAGGTAAGCATGTCAATAAAAGCATTTTTATTATTCATTATTAAATTAATTTTGGTTCTTTCAATCATATAGTATTGCTAGTAATTAATCTTATTTAATTTTAAATAGAATTCTGTGGAAAACACAAGTGAAGGATTATATTCATTATTTTCAGGAGAGAAGTTAAATGTACTTCATTGGAAGTGCTGGAAATGCTAAAATGGGATGATTCTCCAGTTTTGCAGTGCTGTAACTGTAGTTGCTAGGACTTGGGTTTTGGTTTCTGTTTTTTTCAGTCACCATCTTGGATATTAATTACATTGTGCCAACATTTTCAGATGAGCCTCTGATTTCTTAATTCTTCCAAGTTTTTCCCAAGTGTTTAAATGTCAGTAAGTCCATAAATAGAAAATACTCAGCAGAAGTCACTGAAGATTACTATAGCCTTAATCACTAGCCAAAGCTGAAAGAAGAGAAAAACTAATGTCGTAGGCAAAGCTCCTGCAGATTTTAGAAAATAACAGATTTTTCTTTTTTCTAGGTACTTATCAAGACATCTGAAAACTGAAAAAGATACATTTTTGATGTGTCACTTGTTATGTATTGCTTGAAAACAAAGCTGTCTGCAACAAAAAAAAAAGGACTGGGTCAAAAGATCAGTTCCATACCCATTTAACTGTTAATACTCCGTATTAGGAAAGAATTTAGATAAATCTTAGGTCTTTATATGACAAGGTATATGAAAAGAATGTTAGTAATTTCTATAAAATGTTCTTGAGTAATATGTCATATATAAAAATCTCACCTTAGTTTTGCAACATTAAATAGATACTATAAACAATTGATAAGGCATTATAGCCTGCCTCAGGGACTAAAGTATAAAGGTATAAAACGTTCCACTAGAAATAAAAATACAGACATTTTTAAAAAATATTAAGGACACAGAGTTCAACTCCGTTAAAAACACTAGTCATTTTTGTAGGGGAGTTAGAACTGAAGGAAAAGTTGTCAATATTCATTGCAAATATTTAAAGCAGTTCACAGGAACAACTTAATTTTATGAAAAATCTCAAACTTAATATAAATGTGTTTCAGCCTTAATGTAGCATAAGTTATGTTAAATATTTTTAAAATGAGAAGTGCCTACAAATTACCATTCAAATAACTTGAAACTTAAACAGGTATTTAGTCAGTGAATTTTATTTTATCAGAGAATTTTATTTTATTTGTGAATTGTGTATTGAAATAATTACAGAAAATAAGGGTATTACGTGTAACTCTATTTTTGTAGAAAGCAAATCTATTTAAGTACCATTTTGGATCCTGGAATTAGATAATCAGTCTGTACTGATACATCAGTCCTTGTCACAAGTTCAGATTCAACATAAATTTGAAAATAAAAAGTAAACCACAGTGGTCTCATTTGAAAAGTTTTTGGGAAATTACAATCCACCTTGGACATCTACCTGTTAATGAGCAGAACTCTGGTATCACTTCCTTAGCACATGAAGTATGACTGCACCCTCATTCCCCTGCACAGGCATTGCATCCTGACAGCAGGAAATAAACTGCAATATGTGGATTTGTATTGAATGGGTTACATTAATGTAGTTGTATTCCTAGTGCAACAGTGTTTTTCATTTAGAATGCGATAGAATTATTTTTTTTACATTAAAACAGTTCAGAAGAGGGTTTCTTTCAACTTCTCTAAATTTATCTTCTAAATACTTCTCTAGTAGTATTTTGCTTAGAGATTTATTGTTTATTTATTTTATTTTATTTAGATTTTTAGGTACAGCTAAAGACATAGACATGTGCATGTAAATACATATATTGGACTAAATATTGCAGCCTTCATTAGGTTAGGAGTTTAATGCCAGTTAAGAATTAGTGCAGTAATCCAGCATGCTTAGAAGTATACTGGGGGACACCTTTGTCCCTCAGCACTTACAGTGCAAACATAAAACCTTATTTTGTCATTGCTTTCACTGCAACAGATCCACTGTTGGGAGTAGTGGCTGTACTCAGGATGCCTTACAGTCACTTGTTACAGGGCGGTGTCACTAAGGAGGAAATTCCAGAGCAGTTATGTAAATCAGTGAAAACACAGAATATACTAAAATAATAGATTTTGCTACCAAAACACCTTTTTTTCGCAGTGAAATGATATTTCTCTCTAGTTGTTGAAGTGTGCTTTCAGAAAGCTCATCAGAATATTTGAAATTGTATTAGGAAATGACTGGACTTAAAAAAATAAATTTTTAAATGCAATTTTTTATTCTATGCTGCCAGGTTGGTGCTTCATTCCTTGTTTCTGGTTTTGCATATTTTACATAACCGTTGCAATGACAGAATACCCTTCCCATCACTCTAATGTAAATGAAGTTTTAGTAGATACTGTAAAAAATTAATGTTTCACAAGAACCATTAATTCTTCCCTGTGCTTTTGCAAGAGCTGAGGTTTCTTACACAGTCTGCAGAACCACAGCTCCACTATAAAACCAAAGGAGCCTCCTAAGAAGAATTCTGGATTTTCACTGAAGAAGCAATAACGGAAAAGTGACTATTCCTGCCCCAGGAAGTTTACAACAAGGGAGTGCAGTGGAAGAATACTTCAGCAATAACACTTATGTGTGGTATTGGCAACAACAACCACTTGCAGGTGAATTAGCTGGGTTTGTTCACAAGGCATGGTTACACATAACACCTGCAGCTTCCTTTCCACCCTAAGCAAGGTTTAAAACCTGTAGTTTTCCATGTTAAAATCCTATGCACTGAACCTTCACACACCATGGCTTCTAGGCCAGATCAAAGGCAGAATAGAAGTCTTCCCATAGGAAGGCTTCAGTTCAGGTCTAGGAAATAAGGAAAAAGCTTCACTGATTTAAGAATCACAGTAACAATAAGAGTCTGTGAAGAAAACTAGTGCTGGCTAAAAGCAGGCATTGCTTACAATTAATTAAAACAACAAATTAAAATTAATTAAGAAACATACGATTTTCAACAGTTCAATATTAATTATGTTTTATTCAGTTTTGATTTTCACTGGAACACAATTATTCATGTCTCTGAATGGTATGTTTCCATTCTCGTCTTAATCTTTTTAAGGACTTTTGAACGGGGCATGGCAACATTTGTCTTCAGTACAAAAGGCAGATATGAACTTGACTTTAGTATTTTATTTAAAATGTTTTTTATTTCGCTCTGCTTCGCGCACGTATATTCAAGGATCAGGGTAAGCGTCCAGCTGTAACTAAGGATTTCGTTAATTCGAGGTTACAGGTTGGGAAATTCTTTTTCCTGGCCGCTCCCTGGCCGCAGGCGTGTGGGGCAGCACGATAGGAGATGCCCCGTCCCGCGGACCCCGACCATACCAGCAAAGGCCCCGCCAACGGCGCCGAGTGCCGACATGCAGGGCCTGCCAGCGGCGGCGGGCGATTGGCTGACGCACCCCGCGTAGGGCGGGCCGCAGCCACTAGTCGAGCCACGCATTGGCTCTCGCCTCACGTGGGGCATCTCCGATTGGAGCAGCCCGACGCCCATCTTCCGCGACCACACACGCTCCGCGACGACTGCGCTCGGCTGGGCCGTGCGCTGCGCCCTGATTGGCCGGCGCAGAGCGGCACGAGCGGCTGCACCTGCTCCCGCTCCCGCATCCCCTGTACCGGCGGGGGTTTGTGCGCGTGCGTGGCCGGTGATGCGCCGGGACGAGCGGCCGGGCCCGGTTCCGGCTCCCGTCGCCGGTAACCGCCCGCCGCGGGCCGGGCAGCGCCGGGACCGCCAGTAAACGCCCGCCGTGGGAGGAGCGGCGTCGCGGTGCTCGGTAACCAGGCCGGGAGAAGCAGCGGCCGCCCAGCCCTGCGGTTCCGGCAGGAGGTGCGTGTGGATCCCGTGTAGCGACGGGAGGGGGCGGTGTCTGCCCTCCTCCGCCCCGCTCGCCTCAGTCCCCGGTGGGTGTTTTTGCCCCCGGCTCGCCCACGCCTCACGGACGAGGTGGGATGGGGGGGAGTTGGGTGAAGTCGCCTCAGGGGAGGGTTTGGGAGCTCGGCCCCTTAACCGAGGCTGGGCAAGAGGAGCGCGGCCTCGCGGGTCAACGTTCTCGTCGTGCGGCCCTCGTTGTCACTTCGAGGTATCCCAAAAAGCGGATTCGTGTTGGGTACTGACAGAATATCGTGTGGCCGTTTGACCCAAACGTCTATTTTTTAAATGGGAATATAGGGTCTTCTTGAAGGTTTTAGTCGAGCTCATTGTAGCAGCAAAATATCTCGAGGCAGGAGTGCACCATTGCGGCTGGATTAACTGCTGAATTTCACATTCGGCATCCATTCCAGCACAGGGTGCTTAATATCTCAGGTAAAGGGAGGGAAGCACAGTTTGCACACCCAATAAAGGAAAAATCTAAAGTTGTGTAAAAATTCCTGCATGCTGTTCATGGAGCAGTTTTAGCTGGCTGTTTTCTTATGTCAGGTTGATACCAATGTAGCAGAATGGGGGAGGTCTTAAGCAGCTCATGGTTACGGATGGAAGAAGGAACTTTTCGTGGCCCTGGATGGAATTGATATTTGGCCCTATGAAAAGCCCACGTGTTGATACTGGATGTAGGAGCTTTGGATTTCGGAGTGAGAATGTCTGTATTATTCCCTTTCTGCTTGAGAATCCAGAACTCTGAGTTACATGAGAGTTACATGGAAAAGGCATGACAGTTTTCAAAGTCCAAAAACAAGTTAGTAATATAAAAGATCCTAACCTGTTACTTAGTTCTGCAGCAAATGGAGTAATGATGCCTCTAACTTAATGACACATATACAATATGCAAAAGACCATGGTGCAGGGGTAGAAAAGTTGACACATTTGCACTGTGCAAACCAAATCAAATTATTTAGGTGGGAAAGGACCCCAGGAGGTCTCTCCTGACCTGCTGCTTGCAGCAAGGGCAGCCTTGAGGCTGGTCCAGGTTGCTGAGAGATTTTATCTGGACTGTCTTGGAAAACCCCAAGGATCAAGACTAGGCAGCCTGTACCTCTGCTTACTTGTCCTCATGGGGAAAAAAAAAATTCTAATATCCAGTCAGAATATGTTTGCAGATTATGCCGTTATCTTTGATAAATACTAGTCTGTGTCTCAGAAAAAGCAGCTTGTTACTTTAGGTGCAATATTCTGCTGATATTGCAGCACTGTTGGAGGTCCCTAGAGCATGCTTTGCAGTAGTACAGCTTAAACATCCTTCTGATGTGTAGCTGGGCTGTGGTTACCCATGGTAAAAAGTGACCAAGCTATGCAAAATGTGTGTTTAAAATTACAGGTCTGAACTTAGATACATTGACAAGACTTACAGTAAATTTGTTCATGAGAGCCATAGGCTCTTTAAATTTGCATTGTTCTGCTGAGGAAATTTTAACAATGGGAATTCTTTTGGCTTATTTTCATTGCCACCTTGAAAACAGAGTAAGAAAAGTTTCTCATAGGTCTTCATGTGTTAATTAGGAAAGTTCAGTAAGTTTTAAAGATAACTAAATATATAGTTGTCGCACTATATTAGGAACAGTGAGAAGCATGACGCTGCCTCTTTTAGCTGCATCGTCCAAGAAAGCAAGATTTATTATCTTTGATCTTCATTTATGGACAGGTCAAGAAGGGCTGAGAGGTAAAACTCATTGGTCATTAAACTTACACATCGCTATCATTGGTTAATTGGAACACCACCCCTTGACTGTTTCTTGCAAGTAAACAACAAGGATCCTAAACAACACTTGCAGAGATTGTTGTCCTTTACCAAGGACTGTTTGGATTCCTCCTAATGCTTTCTCAAGCCAGAGTGAGAAGCTTGTGTGACTTAGTTTCACACAGGCTCTCTGTTCATGCTTGCCTTTTGCATTTAGCATCCACATATAGGGTGAAATCCTGTTTTGAGACTAGAAACTCATTGGCTTAGTTGAAAGATTTATTTTATATTCTAAGACTGTAGTGTGATAGAGTTCCCAAATGTGAAAGATGTTATGGTTTGGTTAAAACCATCTTTGCCTGGCAGTTGAGTGATAGCTGTAATTGGTCTTGATAACATATTTAGCATTTCTGGGATTATTTTAAAAGCTTATCAAAAGGTCAAAGGTTAAAATGTACCTTCTCTTCTGTAAGGAATAAGTGAGAGATATAATTGAAAGCTGAAGGAAATTAGGGAAGTCCTAGGTAGGATCAGGGAGTAGTGATAGGATTCAGTGGGAACAAAGTGAAAGCATCAGAAACTTTGGACGAGACCTGTTTGGAAAGGTGAGTACTAGTGTGACTTCTTGGATGCCCTTGTTAGTCTGTGTACAGAAAAAAAGTGAATGGGACTAATTACAATAAAATTACAGCTACATAAGTGAAAAGCATTTTGGAGCATACGCAAACACACCTGCAATGTACTGGAAGAGAAAGTTGTACCTCTTCCTCTCTTTGGGAGAAGCAGAGACCATCATCTGCATGACAAGCTACCTAAGGTAGGCAAGCTGTATACTAAAAATGCAAGATACCTGATTAATATATGACACTTTATCTAGGAGCTAAAGAGTCCAGAAGGTACTGATATGGAATTCTTTGACTGCTTGTCCTAATGTGATGATTAAAGAACAAGAAAATGGGGTTGGTAAAACTGATACTCCTCAGGCAAAGGTTTTCAAAAATACACTGAAAGATTAAATGTTCACCTGTGATAAACTCAATTACTTCAAATCTTCAGGGCAAGATAATTTTAAGTGCTAAGGAGGTCTATGAATTAACACTATCTGTAGTTTTTAACTAGAATTTTAAAAAAAGTCAAATACAAAACCCTAGTAAAATTTGCAGATAACTATTAAAACATATCACTTGAAAAAGGAGGGAACCACAGATTTGCCATCTTCAAGCAAGGCTGTAAAGTCCCACAAAGAATGGCAGGGATTATGGATAGTAGTGGGAGAGTTAAAAAAAATGGTAAAATGATTAATGTAGTTTTGTGGAGAACAGTGTTAGTCCCAAAAAAAAGAGGCTTTTGATAACTTCCTAGTATTGACATAGTACTATTGTGTGAAACACTTCATTATGATAATCCTGTGTTTTAACTCTAAATATAAGCAATGCAGTTAATATTGAATTAATAGATCTTAAAAGAAATAGAGCCCTAATACTGTTTGATCTCTATATGCGTTTTTTGAGGGTTAGGTGTCTTTTTTTTTGTTTTGTCCTTCTGGCCTGCCCGGGGAATTTTTTACCCATTATGTGCTGGGACAAGCTAACTACCGGTAC